>NW_019270002.1:0-243 GCF_002738365.1 Cucurbita moschata
GAATGGCTACGTGAAAAACCTTTGTTTCTTTCGATGTTTTTCGACGAATCTGTAAGGAAACGCTCAAGTTTAAGAATCTTACACATATAAATGGTTAAAATACGAATATTTTTCACTTTCGCTTCCAAGCCATTTTGCACTCAAAATCCATAGGTGTTAACATAGGAACTTTTTTGCCCATTGAGACAGGGTCGTTAACTCGATCTGAAAAGATGTTTTCTCGTTTTAGTATCATACCATATC
>NW_019270002.1:610-1306 GCF_002738365.1 Cucurbita moschata
ATCTGTAAGGAAACGCTCAAGTTTAAGAATATTACACATATAAATGGTTAAAATACGAATATTTTTCACTTTCGCTTCCAAGCCATTTTGCACTCAAAATCCATAGGTGTTAACATAGGAACTTTTTTGCCCATCGAGACAGGGTCGTTAACTCGATCTGAAAAGATGTTTTCTCCTTTTAGTATCATACCATATCGACGTAAGATTGTCCTAAGCTGAAAATATGGAAGAAAAAAAACATTTACTCGTGTCGAAAAGACTTCACAACCTCAACCCTTACGAAAAGAACCTCGTGGAGGCACCCGAATGGCTACGTGAAAAACCTTTGTTTCTTTCGATGTTTTTCGACGAATCTGTAAGGAAACGCTCAAGTTTAAGAATCTTACACATATAAATGGTTAAAATACGAATATTTTTCACTTTCGCTTCCGGGCCATTTTGCACTCAAAATCCATAGGTGTTAACATAGGAACTTTTTTGCCCATCGAGACAGGGTCGTTAACTCGATCTGAAAAGATGTTTTCTCCTTTTAGTATCATACCATATCGACGTAAGATTGTCCTAAGCATAAAATATGTTAGAAAAAAAACATTTACTCGTGTCGAAAAGACTTCACAACCTCAACCCTTACGAAAAGAACCTCGTGGAGGCACCCGAATGGCTACGTGAAAAACCTTTGTTTCTTTCGATGTTTTT
>NW_019270003.1:0-1302 GCF_002738365.1 Cucurbita moschata
CATAAAATTTACTATAGAATTTGGGTGCATCAATATTTTAGGTATCACCCGTCATTGAACAAGTTTTTACTTTCAACTCGAAAATGAAGTCAATTTTTTGGTAATTTTTATAAATCAAATTTTTTTTAGTGAAGGCAAGTGTCTACTAGAAAAGTGATGACATTAGTTATGATGGTCGAGTCAATTCATTCCAGTCTGCTTCCACTCATTTTAGTCAAGTATGTTACTTTGTTTAGCTTTTCATTTTGACTTTGTAGAATTTTTTTTAATCTAAGATTTTGTTGTTTGATTTAAAATTAGTGTCATAGATCCCAACAAAATAATTTTACCATTTTTGTAAAGATTTTAAAATCCAACTATTTTTACTAGAACTTGTTTAAAAGTCTTGTCATAAAATTTTCAAGGATATGTGTAACAATAACACAGTATAGTTGTTACTCACCTTAAATATTTTCATGATTTGCAAACAAAGGATATGTACTCAATAGAACCGTGATAATGTCACCAAAGTGTTTATCATGCAAACATTTGTATCATGTATCATGACCAAAATTTTGAGGTTTTAAATTTTGGACTGTGACTAAAAAGTCACAACCAACATAAAAGTAAAATAAAATAAAAAGATGAAAATTTGCTAAACTTTAAATCGAAATAAAGTCAACAACACAAATATTATATGCAAAATTAAAGCAAGATTGTGTTGTTAAAAATATTACAAAGGGGAAATGAGTTTGGGATATAATTATAAATCAAAATACAAAAGACTAAAAAAATGTAAAAATAGATTGACGCTTCAGAATGACACATTCTATGACTGTAGAGTTCTCAAATGCTTCTCAACCTTGACCAACAACATGTGAATTCTTGAAAAAGAAAGGAAAAGTAGTCCGTATAAAAATATACTCAATAAACAACCTACTTATATCCGTCGCATCCTTAACCTAGTATATTCACAAACTTTTCTCTAGGCTTTAGGAAGTTTAAGCCTTTTCTCTGGTGCTATTTGAGCATTTTGGTACTTTAGCTGCTCTTGGATCCATTATGGATACAGAGGGGGTGGTTCACCAATTTATGACATCGCAGATCATTTAGGAGGCAAATTTGATCATTTAGGAGGCAAATTTTATCTCTAGGGTGAACTACTTTCCTATTCTTAGACTTAGCTAGCTTGCTCTGCCTAAGTACTGATATTCTTGGTTGAGGTGTCACATTGTAAAACTCTCTCTAGTTGGGATAGCATGGTAAGTACCAGCCTGCTCTCATCATCCATGAGAGGTTATTTGGCGAACCCTACCCACAAGG
>NW_019270004.1:0-1302 GCF_002738365.1 Cucurbita moschata
AGATTAGACCATTGTTTTAATCTTTTCTTTGGTTTTATTTATATTTCATATTGAATATTTTTCATTGTTTTATTTTAAGGCTCTTCATGCAAACGTATATGTCCATGACATCATTTTATTAATTATTTTAAAGAATAGATCTGCATAAAATGATCATGTCATGCATATGGTGTAACAACAATAAAAAAAAATTAAAAAAAAACAAAAAAAAACCTACTAATCTCATCTCTCCGAGCCAAGCTCTCATACACCACCCGATATTACAATTTATTCACGCATATTACAATTTTGAAAACTTGTATTCATATACAAATTTAATTTTTTTTTTGCTTCATAATTTAAAATTTTTGGAGAACAACAATACACTTCATTATCAAATACATTTCATACAAAAAAAAAAAAAACAACAACAACCTTTTTGTGTTATCCCATTATTTTTCATTTCTTTCTCAAGGATAATTCCACCAAAAGGAGATAATAAAGCAAGAAAGTTTCTCAATTCATCAACATTAGCAAGAAAGTTTCTCAAGTAAATTCTATCATCTTTAGCCGTCCAAATACAAGTTCCTACAGTTCCATGTTTGCACCTATCACGGAGCCATAAGTGCTGCGTTTCAGGCCAAAAGTGTAACACTCGCTCATCGTCAACGCGATTAACAGGAGTTACCATCGACAACAATAACAAACTCTGATATCCAATCATAAAACTCAAAATATTTCTAAAAACATCCAGTAAAATATTTAAAACCAGTACTTTTAAAAACTTAAAACGACCAAAGTAAATTCTTGACAACGAAAACATAATTACATAAACAGACCCAGACATGCATTCCCAGTAGTCTCTAGCCCGCTGGTCTCGTCCTCAGTTGGCCTGCATCATCTAAATCTGGAAAGAAAAGTTATAATAATTTTGATGAGTAATTAGATTACTAAGTAAGTAGCTAGCTTATCATTCAAGAGTTCATAACTAATCTTTCCAGGTGTTTTTAAGTTTTATTCATCATTGACTCCTAGTTCTCTTACTAGGGTCATCTGTTCGTTAATGAGGTATCTCAGCTACCTCCAGCTAGGTTACTGACTCTCTCTCGATATGCTTATCTAGAATTTTCGGACTCGTATGTAAGACTCGCTCTCGGTCAAATACGGCCCGTCTACTAATTGCTCTGGCGGCCTGTTTATTATTATTATCATCATCATCGTCATCAAACACAACAAATAAATACAAAATACATATTATCATTATTTTAGGTTGTTACAATTCTACCCTCCTTTTAAGAACTTTCGTCCTCGAAAGTTTTCAAC
>NW_019270005.1:0-722 GCF_002738365.1 Cucurbita moschata
AGCAATAAATTTCTTAAAATCGAAAGCCTAATTCACAAAATCCAGAACCGAGACGTATGAAACACGTGCTGAAAAAACCGAGTAAATGTCCATATTTTAAGAAACTTTTCTGGGGAATGATTAAGCATGATGATTTACAACAGAATGTCGAAATAACAGAGTGTATAAAGCAGTTAAAAAGTGCTTAAAATCGTAACCCTAATTCGAAAACCCCAAACCGGGACGTTTGAACAATGTGCTAAAAAAACCGAGTAGCTGTCCATGTTTTTCTATACTCTCATGGGGAATGATTAGGCATGATGATTGGATATAGTGGGTCGAAGAAACGGAGTGTATGAAGCAGTAAAAAAGTGCTTAAAATCGTAACCCTAATTTGAAAACTCCAAACCGGGACGTTTGAACAATGTGCTAAAAAAACCGAGTAGCTGTCCATGATTTTCAAGACTTTCATGGGGAATGATTAGGCATGATGATTGGATATAGAGGGTCGAAGAAACGGAGTGTATAAAGCAGCAATAAATTTCTTAAAATCGAAAGCCTAATTCACAAAATCCAGAACCGAGACGTATGAAACACGTGCTGAAAAAACCGAGTAAATGTCCATATTTTAAGAAACTTTTCAGGGGAATGATTAAGCATGATGATTTACAACAGAATGTCGAAATAACAGAGTGTATAAAGCAGTTAAAAAGTGCTTAAAATCGTAACCCTAATTCGAAAAC
>NW_019270005.1:886-1301 GCF_002738365.1 Cucurbita moschata
CCCTATTTCGTAAACCCCAAACAGGAACTTTTGAAACACGTGCTAAAAAAAACTAGAAACTGTGAATGTTTTTGAAAACTTTTGTGGGGAATGATTAGGCACGATGATTTTGAATTGAATGTCGAAGAAACGGAGTGTATAAAGCAGCAATAAATTTCTTAAAATCGAAAGTCTAATTCACAAAATCCAGAACCGAGACGTATGAAACACGTGCTACGAAAACCGAGTAAATGTCCATATTTTAAGAAACTTTTCTGGGGAATGATTAAGCATGATGATTTACAACAGAATGTCGAAATAACAGAGTGTATAAAGCAGTTAAAAATTGCTTAAAATCGTAACCCTAATTCGAAAACCCCAAACCGGGACGTTTGAAAAATGTGCTAAAAAAACCGAGTAGCTGTCCATGTTTTTC
>NW_019270006.1:0-1234 GCF_002738365.1 Cucurbita moschata
AAAGAAAAGAAAAGATTTCATGTGAAGTAAGGGAAGGTAATTATTTTTTCAAGGACTCATCAATGAATGCGCTTACAATGGAGAAACCCTCAAACAAAGGTTAATTATTTTCCGCCAATTATTTTAACAACTTTATTATGAACCTTTATGTTTATTGTTGTAAATGTAGTGGCGACCTTGATTATAATCGGAAATTTGAGGTCGTTACATTTGTGCTTAGCTCAACTAGCTAAGACGACATATGCATCAATCAATAACTCAAAGGTTTGAACTTTCCACTCGACATACTTCGACATATTTTCTAACGAAAATAAAATTAAATTAACTCAAAACTGTACGAACTTGCAATAAACCTTATGCATTAAAAAATTGTTGACCCCTCAACCAAAAGTATTTGACTTCTAATTAAACATTCAAACTATGAGGCTGACGAGATAGTAAGTCAACCGCTTTTACTATATTTTCCAAGTCCACTTACAAATAAAACGTACATAGTTTTATATAGCCTCGAAATGAAACTATTAAAGACATTCCAAGAGTTCTAACATTCATACACCATAAGTAATATACTTTATGTCTATAATTAACCACCGTGTAAATGTAACTTTAAAATAAGTAAAAAGTCTTGAAATACATTAATGAAATACAATGAATGTTCATTCTTCTTCAACGTGGCATGAATTGAAATATATTTTGATAATTTCAACAATATTTTCTACACATCTTCATTAAAGTCTATGGTATGATTGATGTCTCTTGGGGTTAATATCAAGTGGACTTGAGCTTACACATGAGTCTGACAGCGATATGTAATGCGCAAAATCTGCTAGAAGTGGGCTTACTATAAGGCTTACTGTAACGACCCGAAATTTTCTACTTAATTTAAAGTCGCTACTGTATACATACCATAAACATTGAATGCGGAAGACTTCATTTAAATTCCATAAAACATAACCTTTATCTTAAAACACAGCCATGGACTTACGTGTTTCGAAAACATCTTAAAAACGTCACAATAAAAGACTCAAAATAAAATAAATAAACGTTTAAGTTTAAAACATCCTATTCTATCCTAAGTCTAAGAAAATAAATGCCACTATCCTATGCATGTGCCATGATCTCGAGTTGCGATGCCGTCGTCAGCTGTACAGGAATGCCTTACCTTAACCTGAAAAATGTAGTAGCACATGGCTTGAGTATTTAAAGAAATACTCAGTAAGTGACCCCACTATTG
>NW_019270007.1:0-1167 GCF_002738365.1 Cucurbita moschata
TATAGATTTAAGAGGAGTAAGTGAAAACAAAAAGGGAGTCATGAAAAGAGAAAGTGACCCTACCGAATAGGCTATGGATCAATTTTGTATAAATTGGTGGATTACCTATCGGGAATTAAACACAGGTTGTTAGATTCAAAGTCGAAAGTGCTAACCACTACACAATAAAACCACTTGTTAAACTTTATTTTGGCAGGGATTTTGATAAGTGCCAACAACGCTGGATTTTGCAAAGCTAGAGGTCGTAGTATGCTTACAAACTTTCACAAGGTGTTTTCAACTTCTTTTACAGGTAATTGAACTTTTTAGAACATGCAAATGATTGGTTGGATTCATATTAATTTGAGAAAACAGAGGAGAATGATTCATATTAATTTGAGAAAACAGAGGAGAGAAGAGAGACTGTGTTAGAAACTCTCCCATAGGTAATCTCCCAAGGTGTTTTCAATTTCTTTTATAGGTAGAATTTTAAAATCAAACCACAACAAAATTTACTTCTATCTAGCAAAATTATTTTTTTGTTTGAAACAAGATTATTCCCTTCTTTTTCTAAAACTAAATTTGACTCTGGAATAGATTTTAATAGTTTTGTTAATTAAATTTTCTTTAAAATTTTTGTACATAGAGTACAATAGAAATAATACTTTTTTTTTTTTTTTTTACTATTTTGTAATTTGTATGGTATTATTCGAGGCTTTTAATGAAATATGATAATTGATTCTCTGTCCTCTTTGTCAATTTTAGATACCTCCATATTCGATATTTGATGCGTCACGTTTCATTATGAGATCTGCCCTTGGGTCAATAAGACTTAAGTAGAGAGTTTATTTGACTAATGATTTTATTTTATTTTTGTTGTAGAGATATCCCTTGCAAATCAAGACTTTTATTATTTTGAAGACACTCATCAAGACATTTGTAAATGTGCCTGATATCTTGAAGGATATAAGACACGTACTTGAGAGAACCTAAAATTTTTTTATAGTTGGCTTTTCTAGGATACGTCATCACCAAAGTTTGAGACAAAGACCATTGGATGAGTTTTAATAAGGCTCAAATAAATTTAAAATCCAAGAAAACGGATCTGAGTTTGATATTATTTGATTTTGGGTATGGACACAACTAGCTGATTTCTTTTGATTACATTAATGAATATATGTAGATGTT
>NW_019270008.1:0-1300 GCF_002738365.1 Cucurbita moschata
TTACTTCGAAATTCTATTCTAAATCATCAAGCCTAATCATTCGCCGTAAAAGTTTCGAAAAACGTCGACCGTAACTCGGTTATTTTTAGCACGTTCTTTGAATATCAAAAATCAGGGTTTCGAATTACGGTTTCGATTTTAAGCACTCTTTTACTGTTTTCTGCACTCCGTTACTTCGAAATTCTATTCTAAATCATCAAGCCTAATCATTCGCCGCAAAAGTTTCGAAAAACGTCGACGGTGACTCGGTTATTTTTAGCACGTTCTTTGAACTTCAAAAATCAGGGTTTCGAATTAAGGTTTCGATTTTAAGCACTCTTTTACTGTTTTCTGCACTTCGTTACTTCGAAATTCTATTCTAAATCATCAAGCCTAATCATTCGCCGTAAAAGTTTCGAAAAACGTCGACCGTGACTCGGTTACTTTTAACACGTTCTTCGAACGTCAAAAATCAGGGTTTCAAATTAGGGTTCGATTTTAAGCACTCTTTTACTGTTTTCTGCACTCCGTTACTTCGAAATTCTATTCTAAATCATCAAGCCTAATCATTCGCCGCAAAAGTTTCGAAAAACGTCGACCGTGACTCGGTTATTTTTAACACGTTCTTCGAACGTCAAAAATCAGGGTTTCATATTAGGGTTTCGATTTTAAGCACTCTTTTACTGTTTTCTGCACTTCGTTACTTCGAAATTCTATTCTAAATCATCAAGCCTAATCATTCGCCGTAAAAGTTTCGAAAAACGTCGACCGTGACTCGGTTATTTTTAACACGTTCTTCGAACGTCAAAAATCAGGGTTTCAAATTAGGGTTTCGATTTTAAGCACTCTTTTACTGTTTTCGGCACTCCGTTACTTCAAAATTTTATTCTAAATCATCAAGCCTATTCATTCGCCGCAAAAGTTTCGAAAAACGTCGACCGTGACTCGGTTATTTTTAACACGTTCTTCGAACGTCAAAAATCAGGGTTTCAAATTAGGGTTTCAATTTTAAGCACTCTTTTACTGTTTTCTACACTCCGTTACTTCGAAATTCTATTCTAAATCATCAAGCCTAATCATTCGCCGCAAAAGTTTCGTAAAACGCCGACCGTAAATCGGTTTTTTTAGCACGTTCTTCGAACTTCCAAAATAAGGGTTTCGAATTGGGATTCGATTTTAAGCACTCTTTTACTGTTTTCGGCACTCCGTTACTTCAAAATTTTATTCTAAATCATCAAGCCTATTCATTCGCCGCAAAAGTTTCGAAAAACGTCGACCGTGACTCGGTTATTTTTAGCACGTTCTTTGAACGTCAAAAATC
>NW_019270009.1:0-1300 GCF_002738365.1 Cucurbita moschata
AGAACGTGGTAAAAAAACCGAGTCACGATCGACGTTTTTCGAAACTTTTATGGCGAATGATTAAGGTTGATGATTTAGAATAGAATTTCGAAGTAACGGAGTGCAGAAAACAGTAAAAGAGTGCTTAAAATCGAAACCCTAATTCGGAACCCTGATTTTGGACGTTCGAAGAACGAGCTAAAAAAACCGAGTCACGGTCGCTTTTTTTCGAAACTTTTGCGGCGAATGATTAAGGTTGATGATTTAGAATAGAAATTTGAAGTAACGTAGTGCAGAAAACAGTAAAAGAGTGCTTAAAATCGAAACCGTAATTCGGAACTCTGATTTTGGACGTTCGAAGAACGAGCTAAAAAAACCGAGTCACGGTCGATGTTTTTCGAAACTTTTGCGGCGAATGATTAAGGTTGATGATTTAGAATAGAATTTCGAAGTAACGGAGTGCAGAAAACAGTAAAAGAGTGCTTAAAATCGAAACCGTAATTCGGAACTCTGATTTTGGACGATCGAAGAACGAGCTAAAAAAACCGAGTCACGGTCGACGTTTTTCGAAACTTTCGCGGCAAATGATTAAGGTTGATGATTTAGAATAGAATTTCGAAGTAACGGAGTGCAGAAAACAGTAAAAGAGTGCTTAAAATCGAAACCAAAATTCGGAACCTTGATTTTGGACGTTCGAAGAACGTGCTTAAAAAACCGAGTCACGGTCGACGTTTTTCGAAACTTTTATGGCGAATGATTAGGCTTGATGATTTAGAATAGAATTTCGAAGTAACGGTCTGCATAAAACAGTAAATGAGTGCTAAAAATCGAAACCCAAATTCGGAACCCTGATTTTTTACGTTCGAAGAACGTGCTTAAAAAACCGAAACTTTTGCGGGGAATGATTGAGGTTGATGAATTAGAATAGAATTTCGAAGTAGTGGAGTGCAGAAAACAGTAAAAGAGTGCTTAAATTCGAAACCCTGATTTTGGACGTTCGAAGAACGTGCTAAAAAAACCGAGTCACGGTCGACGTTTTTCGAAACTGTTGTGGCGAATGATTAGGCTTGATGATTTAGAATAGAATTTCGAAGTAACGGAGTGCAGAAAACAGTGAAAGAGTGCTTAAAATCGAAACCCTAATTCGGAACCTTGATTTTGGACGTTTGAAGAACGTGCTTAAAAAATCGTGTTACGGTCAACGTTTTTCGAAACTTTTGCGGCGAATGATTAGGCTTGTTTATTTAGAATAGAATTTCGAAGTAACGGTCTGCAGAAAACAGTAAAAGAGTGCTTAAAATCGAAACCCAAATTCGTTACC
>NW_019270010.1:0-1306 GCF_002738365.1 Cucurbita moschata
ATATACTAAAAGTGAAAAATTAACAACACGGAAATCAATTTAATAATTAACACCATTGTTATAAAAAAAACCATAAACAAAAACTAAACATTGAATCAACACATTACTTTTGAAAACATTGAAAACATTGAAAACACAATTTAGAAGTTTGGCAAGAAAAATGCCAATGGTAAACCTAAGAACTTATTACCCAACAAATTTCAAACCATTCTATTCATTGTTTTCTTCTAACAATAAAATGTTAATTTTAGGGTTTATAGCAAAGTAGACCTTAATTTTAACCTTAATTTTAATTGAGAAGCAAATTCTATATAAAAAGAAAAAATGGAAGTTTAGAGAACACATAGAACATATGATGTCAAATAAATCTAATTTGTTTTTGAGAGTGTGCACTCTCATATTCTTTGGATTTCACTTCATNGTCTACGAAACGAATGCTAAAAAAGTTGTTTTCGATATAGACAACACCATTCGAGAAGAGGAATTGAAGGACCAAATTGTAAAGCATCCAAAAGGAATATCCATTTCTTCATCTAGATCAAGCCAAAGAACATTATTTCACTGGACGCCTTCTCCACCCCGAGTCTATGTTAGGTTGACTGACACCAATATGACTAACTCATCTACCCAAACGTTCATTCCAATTTTAAGGTTATATTAGTGGCCTTCATTAAATGTAACTATGAGTATAACACATATTCAATAATAATAATAAAAAATTAATAGGGAAGGTTATAATTTGCCAGGTTTGAATTTCCTATTTCATATATCTACTTTCATTACATTCTTGACCGTGAAGAATCTAAAGAATAATTTAGTTAAATTTACAACGTAAATAGAAGAAAATATGCCTTACCACTTTATTGAAAAATGAAGAGCATGATTTTTTTTGTTTAGGAATCGCTGCTAAAGCAGGAAATCAAATCATTTGTATTAAATTTCTTTGAATATAACTAAAAAGAGTGTTGAACATATAGTTTCTAGGAAATATGTGTAACATGCATCATCGGTCTCCACATAAAATCAACTAGTCAGACGATCTACCAATCATCACATTCATCCTTTCAGCATTACGGAGGTCCACATGGGAAAGAAAGAATCACCGTCTAAGAGACCATCCCCTATATCAATACGAAAAAAAGTTCAAATTCTCTCTTCCTCACAATTCCATCAATTTGTGTTAGAATATTAAATATCAAAATTATCTATATCAATTTTTGCAAAGAGATTAGCATGAGAATAGACCTAGAATTATTAAACAACGTCAAAATTAGCAAAAAATGAGATAAGAAGAGACAGAAATAAA
>NW_019270011.1:0-1298 GCF_002738365.1 Cucurbita moschata
ATGATGTTGAACGCCACATTCCTGTTGATCCTTGAGCTTCCACTGCTTCATTGTCATGGTGTCCGACTTTACCTCCAACAGGAGTTCGTGAAGATCTTTCTAGAACATCAATTATAGTAAAAAAAAAACTAGCATGTTCATAAGTATTAAAACTTAATGAGTTTAGATACTAACCTTTCCTAGTTCAAACTCCTTTTTCCTCACAAACCGGTTTCGAACCACCACTAGTGTCTTCTCCACTATTCTCCAACCTTAGAACGAGATTGTGGAATCCGGTGAGTGACTAAACTTGGGAGGGATTTTGTATCCTTTTTCCTCACAAACCGGTTTCGAACCACCACTATTGTCTTCTCCACTATTCTCCGGCCTTAGAACGGGATTGTGGAATCCGGTGAGTGACTAAACTTGGGAGGGATTTTGTATATGTGAAGAGAGTGTTTGTGAGAGGTTTTTCTCAAGGTTTTTCACCCAGAAGAACAAGACCTTCCATGTACCATGATCACTCTATTTAAAGAGCCATGTTTGCATGTTCATGCAAATTTGAGATCACCAAATTTTGACACTTAAAATTTCACTCAAATGGTTGGGATTATGTGGCAAACATGCATGTTTGAGTTAACCAAATTTTGACACCTCAAAATTCCACTAACATGGATTTTTCCATTGAATGAAGTCAACATTTGATTTTCTTCATTTTAATTCAACAATTAATTTGAATAATGAATTTCAAATTAAAGTAACATTAAATGATTAATTAAACTATTTAATTAATATTTAATATTAATTCATATGGCAATTCCAATCAATTCCAACACATAATTGATTAAGATATTTAAATCTTATTTAAATATCTCAGATTCTCTCTTTTTGTTTAATTCGTAAATAAAACAAAATGCGGTTAAATATATCGTATATATGTAGCGCATATTCCCTAATTTGAATTCGAACACTTCGAACTCACTCGTCATACTGTTCTATGGTTTAGTCCGATATGAGCTAGCAGAGGGACCTAATGGACCTATAGAACATGGGCTCCAACGATCCAAGATTAACCGGCTAAACTCATTAACCTTGTTAACCAACATTCGTTAACTACTAGGACACTCCACTATAGCCTAGTAGTTGCACTCCCCTCACTATAGATGTATTTCTGTCCATTTGATATAACAATGATTAGTAAGTCGATCCTTCACAGGTTGTTCGTAACTAGAGCTGGGTCAATTTACCGTTTTACCCCTAAAGTTACTTCTTGTTCCTTATGTCTCACTAATCCTCTAATGAACAATTGGTTTGTGGTC
>NW_019270012.1:0-1296 GCF_002738365.1 Cucurbita moschata
AAGGTGGATGATATAAAAAATGGGTCATGCACCATAAACTCATGGGAAGACCGTTGATGGAATCGATGAAATCGACGCTCCCCTTGATGGGTTGCCAATGAAAGACCTGACGTTTGATGTTGACTCTCTTGAAGAAAAAGCCACACGATCGAACACCTCGAAATGTTGCGGAAGCTCTAAGAACTCTATCATACGACCCGAGAGTTGAGGGCTACAGGAACTTTCTCATACGACCTGAGAGTTACGTTAGCCGCAATGCATCTCATGGACGATGAAAAACTATGGTAGTGCTCGAAGGTGAATGGTATAAAAAATGGGTCATGCACCATAAACTCATGGAAAGATCGTTTATGGAATCGATGCAATCGACGCTCCCCTTGATTGGTTTCCAATCAAAGACCTAACATTTGATATTGACTCTTTTGAAGAAAGAGCCACACAATCTCACAGCTCGAAACGTCGTGGTAGCCCTTAGAACTCTAACACACATAGAGAAGGATGTGTCGAAGAGTTAGACATTAAAAAAAAGATTATGCTAAAACTCTTCAGCGATCTGACAAAAGACTTCAGGACATCTACACCAAAAATCCATTGTCGTCCAGCAGTCAGGATATCTAGCTTTCACCTAGGAGACCCGAGTTTGATTCCTGGCAATGGAATATTATTTTCTTATTTCATTTTATTTTACTATTTCTATCTTAGACTAAAAAGACTTTTATGAACTTTGTACCTTTGTTAGAGTTATGTTATAGATATTTTGTTCAATTTCAAATGGTTAATGCGATAATCCAGTCATTTTCGAGGTCTCTCTTATTGAACGACATCATGGTTGAGATGAGCAAGTGATTCAAATGGTTAATGCGATAATCTAGTCATTTTCGAGGTCTCTCTTGTTGAACGACGTCATGGTTGAGATGAGCAGGTGATTCAAATGGTTAATGCGATAAGCCAGTCGTTTTCGAGGTCTCTCTTATTGAACAACATCATGGTTGAGATGAGCACTCGAGTGAGTTTGACAAGTTGGGCTGTAGAGAACCACACCTCAAGCCAAGTTCATGTGGGCTTAACAAACTTAAAATCCAAGAACACAACCCCTGAAATGAAAACCGGGATGCTAAGGAATTAAAAAACTTTATTTTTTACGTAGAACAATACTTGAAGGTTACTCGAACTTGATCATAGGACCTAAGAGTTACGTTGGTCGCAATGCATCTCACGGACAATGCAAAACTATGGCGGCGCTCGAAGGTGAATGGTATAAAAAATGGGTCATGCACCATAAACTCATGGGAAGAT
>NW_019270013.1:0-1296 GCF_002738365.1 Cucurbita moschata
GTGACTCAGTTTTTTTAGCACGTACTTCAAACGTCCCAGATTAGGATTCGATTTTAATCTCTCTTTTACTGTTCTATGCACCCCGTTTCTTCGAAATGCTATTCTAATTCAACATGCCTGATCATTAACCACAGAAATTTCGAAAAACGTTGACTGTGACACGGTTTTTTTATCACGTACTTCAAACGTCACAGATTAGGGTTTCCGAATTAGGGTTTCGATTTTAAGCACTCTTTTACTGTTTTTAACACTCCGTTTCTTCGACATTCTATTTTAAATCATCAAGCCTAATCATTCGCAACGAAAGTTTCAAAAACCTTCGACCGTGACTCAGTTTTTTTAGCACGTACTTCAAACGTCCCAGATTAGGATTCGATTTTAATCTCTCTTTTACTATTCTATGCACTCCGTTTCTTCGAAATTCTATTCTAATTCAACATGCTTGATCATTACCCAAAGAAATTTCGAAAAACGTTAACCGTGACTCGGTTTTTTTTTATCAAGTACTTCACACGTTACAGATTAGGGTTTCCGAATTAGGGTTTCGATTTTAAGCACTCTTTTACTGTTTTTTACACTCCGATTCTTTGACATTCAAATTTAAATCATCAAGCCTATTCATTCGCAACGAAAGTTTGCGGAAACGTCGACCGTGACTAAGTTTTTTTAGCACGTACTTCAAACGACCCAGATTAGAGTTCGATTTTAATCTCTCTTTTACTATTCTATGCACTCCGTTTCTTCGAAATTCTATTCTAATTCAACATGCTTGATCATAACCCAAAGAAATTTCGAAAAACGTTAACCGTGACTCGGTTTTTTTTTATCATGTACTTCAAACGTCACAGATTAGGGTTTCCGAATTAGGGTTTCGATTTTAAGCACTCTTTTACTGTTTTTTACACTCCGTTTCTTCGACATTCTATTTTAAATCATCAAGCCTAATCATTCGCAACGAAAGTTTCAAAAACCTTCGACCGTGACTCAGTTTTTTAAGCACGTACTTCAAACGTCCCAGATTAATGTTCGATTTTAATCTCTCTTTTACTATTCTATGCACTCCGTTTCTTCGAAATTCTATTCTAATTCAACATGCCTGATCATTATCGACAGGAATTTTGAAAGACGTCAACCGTGACTGCGTTTTTTTAGCATGTACTTCAAACGTAAAAGATTAGGGTTTCCGAATTAGGGTTTCGATTTTAAGCACGCTTTTATTATTTCATGGACACATCTTCTTAGAAATTGTATAATAATTCATTATGCCTGATCATTACCCAAAGAAATTTTGAAAAA
>NW_019270014.1:0-799 GCF_002738365.1 Cucurbita moschata
CTCGGATTTTCTAGCACGTTCTTCAAACGTCCCAGATTAGGGTTTCCGAATTGGGGATTCGATTTTAAGAACTCTTTTACTGTTTTATGCACCCAGTTTCTTAAAAATTCTATTCTCAGTCATCATGCCTAATCATTCCTCACAAAAAATTCGAAAAATGTCGACCGTGACTCGGTTTTTGTAGCACGTTCTTCAAACGTCCAAGATTAGGGTTTCCGAATTGGGGATTCGATTTTAAGAACTCTTTTACTGTTTTATGCACCCAGTTTCTTAAAAATTCTATTCTCAGTCATCATGCCTAATCATTCCTCACAAAAAATTCGAAAAATGTCGACCGTGACTCAGTTTTTGTAGCACGTTTTTCAAACGTCTACGATTAGGGTTTCCGAATTAGGATTTCGATTTTCAGCACTCTTTTACTGTTTTATGCACTCCGTTTCGACGAAATTCTATTCTAAATTATCAAGCCTACTCATTCCTCACAAAAGTTGCGAAAAATGCCGTCCATGACTCGGTTTTTGTAGCACGTTCTTCATACGTCCCAGATTAGGGTTTCCAAATAATGGATTCGATTTTAAGCACTCTTTTACTGTTTTATAAACTCCGTTTCTTCGAAATTCTATTGTAAATCATCTAGCTTAAGCATTCTTCAAAAAAGTATCGAAAAACGTCGACCGTGACTCGGTTTTTCTTGCACGTTCTTCAAACGTCCAGATTAGGATTTTGGAATTAGGGATTCGATTTTCAGCACTCTTTTACTGTTTGATGCACTCCGTTTCTTAAAAATTCTATTCTAAAT
>NW_019270014.1:821-1294 GCF_002738365.1 Cucurbita moschata
ATCAAGCCTAATTATTCCTCACGAAAGTTTCGAAAAATGTCGACTGTGACTCGGATTTTCTAGCACGTTCTTCAAACGTCCCAGATGAGGGTTTCCGAATTGGAGATTCGATTTTAAGAACTCTTTTACTGTTTTATGCACACAGTTTCTTAAAAATTCTATTCTCAGTCATCATGTCTAATCATTCCTCACAAAAAATTTGAAAAATGTCGACCGTGACTCAGTTTTTGTAGCACGTTCTTCAGACGTCCACGATTAGGATTTCGATTTTCAGCACTCTTTTACTGTTTTATGCACCCCGTTTCAACGAAATTCTATTCTAAATTATCAAGCCTACTCATTCCTTTCAAAAGTTGCGAAAAATGCCGTCTGTGACTCGGTTTTTGTAGCACGTTCTTCATACGTCCCAGATTAGGGTTTCCAAATAAGGGATTCGATTTTACGCATTCTTTTACTGTTTTATGCACTCCATT
>NW_019270015.1:0-1303 GCF_002738365.1 Cucurbita moschata
AATACTTGTTTACAGTTAACTTGGGTAAGATACATTCTTCAAGACTTGAAAGTTCCACTGTCCGAACAAGCATTATTGTATTGTGATAATCAAGCAGCATTACACACAGCAGCTAATCCAGTTTTTCATGAACGTACGAAACACATATAAATAGATTGTCATATAGTTCGAGAAAAATTACAAGCTGGACTCATCAAACCATGTTATGTTTCGACTAAAATGCAATTTGTAGATATTTTCACTAAAACTTTGGGAAGACGTCGGTTCAATTTTTTGAAAGACAAGTTGGGTGTGATTGACAGACGCTCTCCAACTTGAGGGGGAGTATTAAGATGTAACATTTGGAGAATGTATTATAATAATTAGTGTTGAAATATATCTTATATATTCTTAATCAGTTAATATTTTTTTCCTTTATGATTTGATTAGTAGTATATTTTGTTCGACTCTCAGTTAGTTTATATTTTCCTTTAATTTTAGGTATTAGTCGGTAGCTTGTATCCTATTTAAACCTTGTTTATATTAATGATGATTGCACTTTCGATCCCAATTCTATTTCTCATTCTTAACATAACTCTCCAAGTCAAAAAAAGAACTAAGGGGCCTAAGTACTTACAAAAGAAACAAGAACAAGAATAGATAGAGTGCGGTATCCTATTTAAACATTGTGAATATTAATGAAGATTGCACTTTCGATCCTAGTTCTATTTCTCATTCTTAAATAACTCCAAGTCAAAAACGGAACTAAGGGACTTAAGTACTTAAAAAAGAAACAAGAACAAGAATAGATAGAGTGCGGTATCCTAGCATATCAAGGACACGATTAAGAGCCTACAAGTAGGCTACTTGCTGAGTCTTGTACTCCTTCCTTATTTTGCATTTTTTTTTTCAGGTAATAAGGAGCTAGTCGAGGTTGGGAGCGGACTCTGGAGCAGGTGTCATAGACAAGCCTCACCTGTCGTCTTCAACCCATTTGTTTTGAAATATTTGATGTTTTTGTCCTTATTTTGTGTTTTAACTATTGTGTTGTGTCTTAATTACTCATGTATGAACACTATTTTGTTTTAAGTAATGTTATGTTTTAAATACTGTTTGTTATATTTCGTTAAAGTTTACTCACCTTTTTGAAGTATCGAGTCAGCTCGGTCCTTACATATGATGACCAGATAAAAGCCTCGTTGGGCTAGGCCATGAAACACTATGAAAATTAGACTCGGTGAAGAACCCGAACGACCATAACATAAAATTAATTTTCATATTATAGTTTTACTCTTTTTTAATTCAAAATTTTAGAGTGCAATAA
>NW_019270015.1:1313-2581 GCF_002738365.1 Cucurbita moschata
AATACTTGTTTACAGTTAACTTGGGTAAGATACATTCTTCAAGACTTGAAAGTTCCACTGTCCGAACAAGCATTATTGTATTGTGATAATCAAGCAGCATTACACACAGCAGCTAATCCAGTTTTTCATGAACGTACGAAACACATATAAATAGATTGTCATATAGTTCGAGAAAAATTACAAGCTGGACTCATCAAACCATGTTATGTTTCGACTAAAATGCAATTTGTAGATATTTTCACTAAAACTTTGGGAAGACGTCGGTTCAATTTTTTGAAAGACAAGTTGGGTGTGATTGACAGACGCTCTCCAACTTGAGGGGGAGTATTAAGATGTAACATTTGGAGAATGTATTATAATAATTAGTGTTGAAATATATCTTATATATTCTTAATCAGTTAATATTTTTTTCCTTTATGATTTGATTAGTAGTATATTTTGTTCGACTCTCAGTTAGTTTATATTTTCCTTTAATTTTAGGTATTAGTCGGTAGCTTGTATCCTATTTAAACCTTGTTTATATTAATGATGATTGCACTTTCGATCCCAATTCTATTTCTCATTCTTAACATAACTCCAAGTCAAAAAAAGAACTAAGGGGCCTAAGTACTTACAAAAGAAACAAGAACAAGAATAGATAGAGTGCGGTATCCTATTTAAACATTGTGAATATTAATGAAGATTGCACTTTCGATCCTAGTTCTATTTCTCATTCTTAAATAACTCCAAGTCAAAAACGGAACTAAGGGACTTAAGTACTTAAAAAAGAAACAAGAACAAGAATAGATAGAGTGCGGTATCCTAGCATATCAAGGACACGATTAAGAGCCTACAAGTAGGCTACTTGCTGAGTCTTGTACTCCTTCCTTATTTTGCATTTTTTTTTTCAGGTAATAAGGAGCTAGTCGAGGTTGGGAGCGGACTCTGGAGCAGGTGTCATAGACAAGCCTCACCTGTCGTCTTCAACCCATTTGTTTTGAAATATTTGATGTTTTTGTCCTTATTTTGTGTTTTAACTATTGTGTTGTGTCTTAATTACTCATGTATGAACACTATTTTGTTTTAAGTAATGTTATGTTTTAAATACTGTTTGTTATATTTCGTTAAAGTTTACTCACCTTTTTGAAGTATCGAGTCAGCTCGGTCCTTACATATGATGACCAGATAAAAGCCTCGTTGGGCTAGGCCATGAAACACTATGAAAATTAGACTCGGTGAAGAACCCGAACGACCATAACATAAAATTAATTTTCATATTATAGTTTTAC
>NW_019270016.1:0-1290 GCF_002738365.1 Cucurbita moschata
CGAAACCCTAATTCGGAAACCCTAAACTGGGACGTTCGAACTACGTACTCAAAAAACCGAGTCACGGTCGACGTTCTTCGAAACTTTTGTTTGGAATGATTAGGCCTGATTATTTAGGATATAATTTAAAAGAAACATGGTGCATAAAACAGAGAAAGTGTCCTTTAAATCGAAACCCTAATTCGTAAACCGTAAACTGGGTCGTTTGTACTACGTACTCAAAAAACCGAGTCACGGTCGACGTTCTTCGAAACTTTTGTTTGGAATGATTAGGCCTGATGATTTAGAATATAATATCAAAGAAACATAGTGCATAAAACAGAGAAATTGTGCTTTGAGACGAAACCCTAAACTGGGACGTTTGAACTACGTACTCAAAAAACCGAGTCACGGTCGACGTTCTTCGAAACTTTTGTTTGGAATGATTAGGCCTGATGATTTAGGATATAATTTCAAAGAAACATAGTGCATAAAACAGAGAAATTGTGCTTTGAGACGAAACCCTAAACTGGGACGTTTGTACTACGTACTCAAAAAACCGAGTCACGGTCGACGTTCTTCGAAACTTTTGTTTGGAATGATTAGGCCTCATGATTTAGAATATAATATCAAAGAAACATAGTGCATAAAACAGAGAAATTGTGCTTTGAGACGAAACTCTAATTTAGAAACCCTAAACTGGGACGTTTGTACTACGTACTCAAAAAACCGAGTCACGGTCGACGTTCTTCGAAACTTTTGTTTGGAATGATTAGGCCTGATGATTTAGAATATAATATCAAAGAAACATAGTGCATAAAACAGAGAAATTGTGCTTTGAGACGAAACCCTAAACTGGGACGTTTGTACTACATACTCAAAAAACCGAGTCACGGTCGACGTTCTTCGAAAATTTTGGTTGGAATGATTAGGCCTGATGATTTAGGATATAATTTCAAAGAAACATAGTGCATAAAACAGAGAAATTGTGCTTTGAGACGAAACCCTAAACTGGGACGTTTGTACTACATACTCAAAAAACCGAGTCACGGTCGACGTTCTTCGAAACTTTTGTTTGGAAAAATTAGGCCTGATGATTTAGGATATAATTTCAAAGAAACATAGTGCATAAAACAGAGAAAGTGTGCTTTGAGACGAAACCCTAATTCGAAAACCCTAAACTTGGATGTTTGAACTACGTACTCAAAAAATTGAGTCACGGTCGACGTTCTTCGAAACTTTTGTTTGCAATGATTAGGCTTGATGATTTAGGATATAATTTCAAAGAAACATAGTGCATAAAACCGAGAA
>NW_019270017.1:0-940 GCF_002738365.1 Cucurbita moschata
AATGATCAGGCATGTTGAATTAGAATATAATTTCGAAGAAACGGAGTGCATAGAACAGTAAAAGAGAGATTAAAATCGAACCCTAATCTGGGACGTCTGAAGTAAGTGCTAAAAAAACTGAGTCACGATCGACGTTTTTTGAAACTTTCGTTGCGAATGATTAGGCTGGATGATTTAAAATAGAATGTCGAAGAAACGGAGTGTAAAAAACAGTAAAAGAGTGCTTTAATTCGAAACCCTAAATTCGGAAACCCTAATCTGTGACGTTTGAAGTACATGATAAAAAAAAACCGAGTGACGGTCATCGTTTTTCGATATTTCTGTGGGTAATGATGAGGCATAATGAATTATTATATTATTTCTAAGAAGAGGTGTGTATGAAACAATAAAATAGTGCTTAAAATCGAAACCCTAATTCGGAAACCCTAATCTGTGACGTTTGAAGTACTGCTAAAAAGACCCAGTCACGTTTGACGTTTTTCAAAATTCCTGTCGATAATGATCAGGCATGTTGAATTAGAATATAATTTCGAAGAAACGGAGTGCATAGAACAGTAAAAGAGAGATTAAAATCGAACCCTAATCTGGGACGTTTGAAGTACGTGCTAAAAAAACTGAGTCACGATCGACGTTTTTTGAAACTTTCGTTGCGAATGATTAGGCTTGATGATTTAAAATAGAATGTCGAAGAAACGGAGTGTAAAAAACAGTAAAAGAGTGATTTAATTCGAAACCCTAAATTCGGAAACCCTAATCTGTGACGTTTGAAGTACATGATATCGAAAAACCGAGTCACGGTCAACGTTTTTCGAAATTTCTGTGGGTAATGATCAGGCATAATGAATTATTATAGAATTTCTAAGAAGAGGCGTGCATGAAACAATAAAAGAGTGCTTAAAATCGAAACCCTAATTCGGAAACCCTAATCTGTGACGTTTGA
>NW_019270017.1:1122-1289 GCF_002738365.1 Cucurbita moschata
TCGACGTTTTTTGAAACTTTCGTTGCGAATGATTAGGCTAGATGATTTAAAATAGAATGTCGAAGAAACGGAGTGTAAAAATCAGTAAAAGAGTGCTTTAATTCGAAACCCTAAATTCGGAAACCCTAATCTGTGACGTTTGAAGTACATGATAAAAAAAAACCGAG
>NW_019270018.1:0-258 GCF_002738365.1 Cucurbita moschata
AGAAAAACCTCTCACAAACACTCTCTTTCACATATACAAAATCCCTCCCAAGTTTAGTCACTCACCGGATTCCACAATCCCGTTCTAAGGCCGGAGGATAGTGGAGAAGACACTTGTGGTGGTTCGATACCGGTTCGTGAGGCAAAAGGAGTTTGAACTACAAAAGGTTAGTATTTAAACTCATTAAGTTTTAATACTTATGAACATGCTAGTTATTTACAATAATTGATGTTCTAAAAGTGCCTAAGATCCAAATTG
>NW_019270018.1:333-1288 GCF_002738365.1 Cucurbita moschata
TTCATTTGGTAGAGATTAAACAAATAGAGTAAACATAATATTTCATGTCATTGAAGTCTCTGCAGTCAGCCCTATGTCAGGCTTCATCCTCCTTTTTGTATAAGAATTGCAAGACATTTTTTTTTTGGCAGCTGTCCGATGCTCAGCAAGTTTTCTTTCAAGTCTGGTACATTAAATACCTCGGTGATTATTTGCATAATCTCATTTACTTTATACATTTCATTTTCTTTTTCCGTCACAATTGTAACGATCCGAAATTTTCTACTTAATTTAAGGTCGCTACTTTATACATACCATAACATTGAATGTTGAAGACTTCATTTAAATTCCATAAAACATAACCTTTATCTTAAAACACACCCATGGACTTACGTGTTTTGAAAACATCTTTAAAACGACACAAAAAAAGACCCGAAATAAAATAAATAAGCGTTTAAGTTTAAAACATTCTATTCTAGCCTGAGTCTAAGAAAATAAATACCACTATTCTATGCATGTGTCATGGTCTCGAGTTGCGATACCGTCGTCAGCCGTACAGGAATGCGTTGCCTTAACCTGAAAAATGTAGTAGCACATGGCTTGAGTATTTAAAGAAATACTCAGCAAGTGACCCCACTATTGGGGTTAAATGCAACAATCACATGCAATGAAATGACGGGACCTATCTTTCATTTCGTTTCGCTTTTCCTACGGTGCTGTCCTAACGGGTAATTTTGGACGTGTACCATATACTCTACACACAGCCAATACATGCGAGTATGGGCTCACCAGCTAGTTCGCTCACTGCTGGGCCACCTTCCTTATCCGGTGGGCATACTCTAGGAGCCGCTTAGGTCGGACGCCCGCTAGTGTAATTAATCAATTCATATTATTATTTAGGGTAATATTAATAAGCCTCATCAACCAATGAATAATTAACTATATGTTTGGACACTTTGGAATAACTCTCCCTATT
>NW_019270019.1:0-653 GCF_002738365.1 Cucurbita moschata
TATGGAAGAAAAAAAACATTTACTCGTGTCGAAAAGACTTCACAACCTCAACCCTTACGAAAAGACCCTCGTGGAGGCACCCGAATGGCTACGTGAAAAACCTTTGTTTCTTTCGATGTTTTTTGACAAATCTGTAAGGAAACGCTCAAGGTTAAGAATCTTACGCATATAAATGGTTAAAATATGAATATTTTTCACTTTCGCTTCCGGGCCATTTTGCACTCAAAATCCAAAGGTGTTAACATAGGAACTTTTTTGCCCATTGAGACAGGGTCGTTAACTCGATCTGAAAAGATGTTTTCTCGTTTTAGTATCATACCATATCCACTAGATTGTCCTAAGCTTAAAATATGGAAGAAAAAAAACATTTACTCGTGTCGAAAAGACTTCACAACCTCAACCCTTACGAAAAGACCCTCGTGGAGGCACCCGAATGGCTACGTGAAAAACCTTTGTTTCTTTCGATGTTTTTCGACGAATCTGTAAGGAAACGCTCAAGTGTAAGAATCTCACACATATAAATGGTTAAAATACGAATATTTTTCACTTTCGCTTCCGGGCCATTTTGCACTCAAAATCCAAAGGTGTTAACATAGGAACTTTTTTGCCCATTGAGACAGGGTCGTTAACTCGATCTGAAAAGATGTTTTCTC
>NW_019270019.1:1052-1288 GCF_002738365.1 Cucurbita moschata
AAGATTGTCTAAGCTTAAAATATGGAAGAAAAAAAAACATTTACTCGTGTCGAAAAGACTTCACAACCTCAACCCATACTGAAAGACCCTCGTGGAGGCACCCGAATGGCTACCTGAAAAACCTTTGTTTCTTTCGATTTTTTTCGACGAATCTGTAAGGAAACGCTCAAGTTTAAGAATCTTACACATATAAATGGTTAAAATACGAATATTTTTCACTTTCGCTTCCGGGCCAT
>NW_019270020.1:0-852 GCF_002738365.1 Cucurbita moschata
ACATATTTGACAGCGCCTTCATCAGATCTGACGTTGTCTTCTCCTTGATGATGTTAAACGCCACGTTTCTGGATAGCGTCAACCGGATCATCCCTAAGGCTTGTCGATCCTTGAGCTTCCACTGTTCTGTGGTCATGGTATCCGGCTTCACCCCCAACAGAGGTTCGTGAGATCTTTCTGGTACAGATAATCTTCAATCTGCATCTTCCAGAAACCGAAATCGGATCCATCGAACTTCTCAATTCCAATCTTTGAACTTTCCATCTTCACAGATCGTGGTGAATTTTGCCTTGCTCTGATACCAGTTGTTAGGATCGATACCAGTTGTTAGGATCGCACAACAACGCACACCCTCGATCTAGATGAACACAAAGAGAAGGATAGAGAGAAGTTGCAAGGAGAACTCTGGCTAAAAGGATTTTTTATTGATGACTTCAGGCATGTACAACAAGAGAGTACAGAGAATAGAAAAGTACATAGAGAATTACAGAGAAAAGTACATTTCCAAAGCTCTACCGGACCAGATATATATATGGTATAGTTTACTATATATAGCTTTACCAGATTTAGCCATCTACTATATATAACTATTTACTATATATAGCTTTACCGGATATAGCTTTACCATATATAGCTTTACTATATATAGCTTACCAAATATAGCTTTACCGGATATAACCGTTGACCAAGCTATAAATAAGTATCAGGCTCCATAGCCTAACAATTATATCCTAAATCATCAGGCGTAATAATTCCAAACAAAAGTCTCGAAGAACGTCGACCGTGACTCGGTTTTTTAAATACGTAGTTCAAACGTCCAAGTTTAGGGTTTCCAAATTAGGGTTTCGATTT
>NW_019270021.1:0-1301 GCF_002738365.1 Cucurbita moschata
AAGTGTCATGCCCCTGAAAACACAATAAGAAATGATATTCTAGCTTAAGGTTGCGATTAAGAACCTCCAAGTAAGCTACTTACTGAGTTTTTAATCACTCCATGTTTATCATTTTTTTTTTATGTAATTAGGAGCTGGTCGTGGATGAAAGTGGACTATGGAGCATAGATTAACCTTCGTCTTTAGTTAAATATATTTTGAGTTGTTTTTTGAGAATGCTTCTTATTTTGTTTTTGAAAACCTTCGTCTTTAGTTAAATATATTTTGAGTTGTTTTTTGAGAATGCTTCTTATTTTGTTTTTGAAATGAGTCTGTATAAACACTACTTTACTATACCAATAGTTATATATATAAACTTATGTTTTTTTTAATAGTTTATAAAAATAAAAATACTTTACTATACCAATAGTTATATATATAAACTTATGTTTTTTTTAATAGTTTATAAAAATAAAAAAAAAAAAAACTTTAGATCTTTATAATTGGTATTAGAACAAAGGTTTTTCTATGGCTCAGCTTCAAAAACGATCCTTCACAGCCAGGTAAGCCTTTAAAACCTTATGCCTAAAAAAGACCTAAGACTGAATTAAAATAAGGTTATAGATTTTCCCGTTGGAAGGAAATAGAGACATAAACCTAAGATGGAATCAATAAGTGACCTCCACTATAGAGGAAAGCTAAAAGGATGACACCTAAGAGGAGAGTTGCCACAAGGCATAGGAGCTAGGGGCTTGCTTTCGAACCCTCTACGGAAGAAGCATNAAGTAGGAATGACTCAGCCTTGAAGCAAGGTCCAACAAATATTTCTTTTCGAGTTCTTCAAAAAAAATAAAAAATAAAAAAAAAATAATAGCCCCATTTAAGACAAATTCTACTTAAATTGATTCATAACTGAGTAAGGTTATATGAGGTCAAGGTACGGTACTCGACGCTGTACTTATCAACATGTTTCTTGCTCTTGGTCTAGCTGACTTGGAGCTTACCTTCTCTCAATTCCTTTAGCAAAATTGTTCTATATTTTCCCCCGAAGCTAATGATATAAGACCCATGTCATGACTTGTGCAATAGAGGTCGAATTTCAAAATTAAAATTTTAAACTTTTAAACTTGAAAGCTTACCAATAGTCAATCTATGGGTTGTTCGCTTCCAGCGACTTCTAGCCTTCATTTCTTTTCTCAAAGTTTCTTTTCTCCTTACCACGAAGCAGTAGAAACAAGTCTTAAAAGATCAGCTTAAACGTGGGGAAGAAATTTCTTGATTTTCATAAACTTTCGACGAAACTTAAAATGAGAAATTGAGGA
>NW_019270022.1:0-796 GCF_002738365.1 Cucurbita moschata
TCTGAAACTTCTTCATCGGTTATTTGGGCGCATCTTTCTTAAAAGGATTGTGACGACAGATGACCTATGTGACGACAACGGACAACATGCCTGCCTTCCTGACCACGGATAGACTACGGGGCTTTGCACTTCGGCCCCTGAGAATACCACATCAAAGTTTCTCACATCAAAGTGACAGGATTCGAACATATGGCTATTTGGGCGCATCTTCCTTAAATTGACTTTTTGAACAATTTGTGTAATAATGCTGTTTTTGACTTTTTGAAGTCCGGCTCGAGACAATGAAAAGTTCCTAGAAAGAATACAACTGCACAATTTGTTTTGACTTTTTGAAGTCGGGCTCGAGACTTCTGTCAAGAATATGTTTCATTCTCTATTCTCATCTTCTTGGTTCAATGTTTAAAAACCACATTTTAAATCATATTATCTTGATCGAACTTGAGACCTCTCAAGGTCAAAACAATTATCATACCACTTAGACCAAATGCCTTTGTAATAGATCTATAATTCTTAGTTGCTAGTCTATATATGAAATTTATATAGACCAAATGCCCTTATTATGAAATATATATTAAGTTGTTTATGGAATGTATCATAATTATTTAATTTATTTTCTTTGTTAATGAAATTCATGAGCAATTATTATTATATCTTTTAGATCTAGACCGTTGTTAAATTATTTACATAGGGTTTGCCATAATTACTGTAGAGAGAAGAAAAAAAAATAGAAATTATTTTATTTACAAACATAGGGTTTTCGATAGAAGTTATTTTCTAGTGTAAGTTTTAGTTTGAT
>NW_019270023.1:0-1284 GCF_002738365.1 Cucurbita moschata
CGCGACGTCGTCTTCGACGAAAGCACCTTCTGGCAGTGGAATGACGTGATCGAGGCAGACCGTAATTCACGGTGGAGTACTTCGTCACCGAGCCTGAAGAAGGAGGAGCCCAGCATCAGGAGACGTCGCCGCCAGCAGGTGCACCACCTGAACCAGTGGAATTCGCTACACCACGGACTGCGGATTCGACGCTGGATGCCGATCACGATACTGATCTGGAGGCTAGGTACCGGAGGATGGATGACCTAGTGGGAGGAGGTGAACCACCTGGACTAGCAGCGCGCGAGCTCGAGGAAGTGGCCGAACTACATGCCGTCAGTGCAGATGAACCAAACACCTTCGCCGAAGCAGAAAAGAACCCGTGCTGGCGGAAGGCAATGCAGGAGGAGATGACATCCATCACTGAGAACCAGACGTGGAGTCTGGAGGATATGCCACCGAGACACCGAGCCATAGGGCTCAAATGGGTCTTCAAACTGAAGCACAACGAAAAAGGAGAAGTTGTGAAGCACAAGGCTCGTCTGGTGGCGAAGGGCTACGTCCAGAAGCAAGGAGTGGACTTCGAAGAGGTATTTGCGCCAGTAGCAAGGTTAGAATCCGTTCGTTTCTTGCTGGCAATTGCAGCACATCACTCTTGGGAGGTTCACCATATGGACGTAAAGTCTGCTTTCCTTAACGGAGAGTTGAAGGAGACCATCTATGTTCGACAACCACCTGGCTTCCTGGATAACGACAACTCTAATAAGGTACTGCGCCTGCACAAAGCACTCTACGGGCTTCGACAAGCCCCACGAGCCTAGAACGCGAAGCTCGACAGTACCCTACTGTCACTGAATTTCAAACGTTGTGCCTCTGAGCATGGCATGTACACGTACGGCCACGGCAAAAAGCGACTGATCGTGGGAGTGTACGTCGACGACCTCATAATCACNGGCGACGTGGGAGTCCTCGGAAGGTTCAAGAAGGAGATGTCGAAAAACTTCGAGATGAGCGATCTCGGTGTGCTCAGCTACTACCTCGGCATCGAAGTGCAACAGAACTCTTCCGGCATCTCCATCTGCCAAAGTGCATACGCGAGGAAGCTGCTGGACACAACTGGGCTTGTGGACAGTAATCCTACCAGGACGCCAATGGAGGCCCGACTTCAACTAAGGAAAGCCGGCACTACGACGACAGTCGACTCCACCAATTACCGCAGCATTGTCGGGAGTCTGCGCTATCTGGTAAACTCTCGTCCTGATCTTGCTTATTCTGTTGGATATGTGAGCAGGTTTATGGAAGCAC
>NW_019270024.1:0-305 GCF_002738365.1 Cucurbita moschata
ACCGCACTTGGTTCATGGCACCTTATAGTTTAGTTGATTATTATTTCTTTTTAAAATATAATGAATTAGTGGAAATAGCTTTACTTATGAATTTTTATTTTTAATGTTAGCAGGGATAGCTCAGTTGCGAGAGTGTTAAACTGGGAACAAAGGATTCTAGAAGGGATTATTCATCTTCCTAGTCTTTGATACCAGAAAAATTCCTTTTCTTGTTCTTGTGTCGAAATAATAAAATAATTAATAATTCTTGATCCCGTTCGTCAAAGATCCCTATTCTTGGTTTCAATTTTTCCCGGTTTATCAGA
>NW_019270024.1:421-1283 GCF_002738365.1 Cucurbita moschata
GATTTGAAGGTCACGTGTTTAATCTCCACGTTCACCGCACTTGTTTCCATTCGCATAAACTGACTATTCAATAAAAAAATTAGTATGAATTAGCGTAAATACCTCATTGGTTGCATAAGTTGATTAAGTTGCATAACTTTATTCAATCTAAAATTAGTGGTTATTCCTTTTTAAAATATAATGAATTAGCAGAAATACCTTTACTTATGATTTTTTTCTTCTTTAAATATTAGCCAAGATAACTCAGTTTTGAGTGTCAAACTGAAAATCTAAAGGTCACGTGTTCGATCCATGTTCACCGCACCTGATTCACGTCACATAACTTGACTCCTGACTATTTAATTTAAAATTAGTTGGGAGAGCGTCACTATAGATCCGTTCACAGCATACGAATTAGAGTAAATAATTTTACTCATGAATTTTCATTTTAATGTTAGCTTGGATAGTTGAATTGGGAGTGGGAGTGGATTCCTAATTCTTTATTTGACTATAAATGCTCCATAATACATTTAGTAAAATGACTCATTTTATTGCATGGAACAATAAAATTGATGTTCCAGTAGAATTGTCAATACATTCTACTTTCAATGTTGCTAAATTGAGTCCTTTTGATGTAGGTGATGATTTTTCTGATTCGAGGACTAATCCTGAAGAGGGAGATGATGATAAGAATCACTGTGTACATTCTACTTTCAATGTTCCTGTAACAACAAAAGAAATAAAATAAAATAGTAATAATAATAATAATAATAATAATAATAATAATAATAATAAATAAATAATAAAAATATATATATAAAAAAAAAACATTTGCTAACGGATCCCTACTCCTTCCTTCAATCTCTCACCACTCCTTCCCTAA
>NW_019270025.1:0-248 GCF_002738365.1 Cucurbita moschata
CACACTTTCTTTGTTTTATGCACTGTGTTTCTTTGAAATTATATCATAAATCATCAGGCCTAATCATTCCAAACAAAAGTTTCGAAGAACGTCGACCATGACTCGGTTTTTTAAATATGTAGTTAAAACCTCCCAGTTTAGGGTTTCCAAATTAGGGTTTCGATTTAAAGCACACTTTCTCTGTTTTATGCACTGTGTTTCTTTGAAATTATATCCTAAATCATCAGGCGTAATAATTCCAAACAAAA
>NW_019270025.1:724-1282 GCF_002738365.1 Cucurbita moschata
TGACTCGGTTTTTTAAATACGTAGTTAAAACGTCCCAGTTTAGGGTTTCCAAATTAGGGTTTCGATTTAAAGCATACTTTCTCTGTTTTATGCACTGTGTTTCTTTGAAATTATATCCTAAATCATCAGGCGTAATAATTCCAAACAAAAGTTTCGAATAACGTCGACCGTGACTCGGTTTTTTAAATACGTAGTTCAAACGTCCCAGTTTAGGGTTTCCAAATTAGGGTTTCGATTTAAAGCATACTTTCTCTGTTTTATGCACTGTGTTTCTTTGAAATTATATCCTAAATCATCAGGCGTAATCATTCCAAACAAAAGTTTCGAAGAACGTCGAACGTGACTCGGTTTTTTAAATACGTAGTTCAAACGTCCCAGTTTAGGGTTTCCTAGTTATGCTTTCGATTTAAAACACACTTTCTCTTTTTTTTCACTGTGTTTCTTTGAAATTATATCCTAAATCATCAGAAGTAATAATTCCAAACAAAAGTTTCGAAGAACGTCGAACGTGACTCGGTTTTTTAAATACGTAGTTCAAACGTCCCAGTTTAGGGTTTC
>NW_019270026.1:0-240 GCF_002738365.1 Cucurbita moschata
CCGAATGACTATGTGAAAAACCTTTGTTTCTTTCGATGTTTTTCGACGAATCTCTAAGGAAACGCTCAAGTTTAAGAGTCCTACACATATAAGTTGTGAAAATACGACTTTTTTTCACTTTCGCTTCTGGGCCATTTTGCACTCAAAATCCATAGGTGTTAACATAGGAACTTTATTTGCCCATTGAGACAGGGTCGTTAACTCGATCTGAAAAGTTGTTTTCTCGTTTTAGTATCATAC
>NW_019270026.1:650-1282 GCF_002738365.1 Cucurbita moschata
AAGAAAAAAAACATTTACTCGTGTCGAAAAGACTTCACAACCTCAACCCTTACGAAAAGACCATCGTTGAGGCACCCGAATGGCTACGTGAAAAACCTTTGTTTCTTTCGATGTTTTTCGACGAATCTCTAAGGAAACGCTCAAGTTTAAGAGTCTTACACATATAAGTTGTGAAAATACGACTTTTTTTCACTTTCGCTTCCGGGACATTTTGCACTCAAAATCCATAGGTGTTAACATAGGAACTTTATTTGCCCATTGAGACAGGGTCGTTAACTCGATCTGAAAAGTTGTTTTCTCGTTTTAGTATCATACCATATCCACTAAAGATTGTCCTAAGCTTAAAATATTGAAGAAAAAAAACATTTACTCGTGTCGAAAAGACTTCACAACCTCAACCCTTACGAAAAGACCCTCGTGGAGGCACCCGAATGACTATGTGAAAAACCTTTGTTTCTTTCGATGTTTTTCGACGAATCTCAAAGGAAACGCTCAAGTTTAAGAGTCTTACACATATAAATGGTTAAAATACGAATTTTTTTCACTTTCTCTTCCGGTCCATTTTGCACTCAAAATCCATAGGTGTTAACATAGGAACTTTATTTGCCCATTGAGACAGGGTCGTTAACTCG
>NW_019270027.1:0-1282 GCF_002738365.1 Cucurbita moschata
ACTCCTTCTGAAGAGCTCCACCTTGATTGGTCCTTCTATGAGAGGTAGCACCAAAGCCAGTAGTAACACCATAACTATCAGTGCCTTTGTTCATGCTCTCCATAACCCAATCACTGCTAGCTTTAACACCAGCTCTAGCAGACTCGGCCAACTCGACCATCACATCATTATCACGAGTGGCAATGGCAGCCACTTGGGAAATGGTGAGAGTTTCACCACCAAGCTTGACAAGGGGCCTCCGGTACTCCTCCACCATGCGCTTCACCTCATCGAGATGGCTTCCCTTGAGAGACTCGGCAGCCACACCCCAGTTGAGTGGATCGTTACGGGTAGTGCAGAAGGTCTCCACCGAACCATTTTGGGCGGCAAGTTGTTGGAAGGGAGCTGGGGCCATTTGTATAGCAAAATGAAAGATGAAGAGTAGAGTGTGTTAGAGAGGAAGTAAGAATGTGAGTTGGGTTTAGATTTGAATTGATATGTGTGTTGTGGAGAGTGATGGAAAAAAGTGGTTATATAGAGAAAGCTTTGTGTAACGACCGCGCAATGGGGGGTGTGGTAGGTAAAGGTAAGAAGGGGGCGAACGAGGAAGGAAGAAAGAGCTCCGAAGGTTGGTGGAAATGGTTGACATAAGAAATGTAGTGAAAATTTGAATGGTCAAAGTTTATAGGGGTTGGTGGTTATGTATGGATTTCTTGACTCCCCAATTTATCAAATAATAAGGCAATATCTGTGGAGGTGAAGAATGATTGGAAGCGCCATGTTTGAACACACGTCAATAAGCTTAATAAATCCATCCCATAAAATATTATAAATTGGAAGCAAAGTAGATGGCGGCTTTAAAGAATAAATTTCACGTGAGAAGGGGTTGATCAACATAAGTCAATGCTGACCAATATTATATGAATCATTACCTTTCTCATTATTTCATTTTTTTTATATAATTTAATCTCCCACTGCTCGCTCATTTTGCTAATGCTTTCCTCCTGTCTTTTTTTATCATTACTGATTCTTCTTATTTTCATGGTCAAATGTATGGCTAATGTCTAACGTTTTTCTTTTTTCTTTTTCTTTTTTAAATGTTCAACTATTCTGACATGGAGATGGATTAGACTTACAAGATGGTAATCAATGTCTTGTTTTGAAAGTTATACTCGAAATTGAGGTGACAGTGCTAAGCAATGCAACTAAGATGCTAGTTCTCCTTGTTTTGAAAGCTCATGCACGCTCTTGCCTCGATTGCTTGATCTAGGTCTCATCTTAAGTGATGAAAGTGCCATGGACA
>NW_019270028.1:0-216 GCF_002738365.1 Cucurbita moschata
CGTTTGAACTACGTATTTAAAAAACCGAGTCACGATCGACGTTCTTCGAAACTTTTGTTTGGAATTATTACGCCTGATGATTTAGGATATAATTTCAAAGAAAACACAGTGCATTAAACAGAGAAAGTGTGCTTTAAATCGAAACCCTAATTTGAAAACCCTAAACTTGGACGTTTGAACTACGTATTTAAAAAACCGAGTCACGGTCGACGTTCT
>NW_019270028.1:681-1282 GCF_002738365.1 Cucurbita moschata
GTCGACGTTCTTCGAAACTTTTGTTTGGAATGATTAGGCATGATGATTTATGATCTAATTTCAAAGAAACACTGTGCATAAAACAAAGAAAGTGTGCTTGAAATCGAAACCCTAATTTGGAAACCCTAAACTTGGACGTTCGAATTACGTATTTAAAAAACTGAGTCACGGTCGACGTTCTTCGAAACTTTTGTTTGGAATGATTACGCCTGATGATTTAGGATATAATTTCCAAGAAACACAGTGCATAAATCAGAGAAAGTGTGCTTTAAATCGAAACCCTAATTTGGAAACCCTAAACTTGGACGTTTGAACTACGTATTTAAAAAACCGAGTCACGGTCGACGTTCTTCGAAACTTTTGTTTGGAATTATTACGCCTGATGATTTAGGATATAATTTCAAAGAAACACAGTGCAAAAAACAGAGAAAGTGTGCTTTAAATCGAAACCCTAATTTGGAAACCTTAAACTTTCTCGTTTGAACTACGTATTTAAAAAACCGAGTCACGGTCGACGTTCTTCGAAACTTTTGTTTGGAATGATTAGGCCTGATGATTTATGATATAATTTCAAAGAAACACAGTGCATAAAACAAAGAAA
>NW_019270029.1:0-255 GCF_002738365.1 Cucurbita moschata
GAGCAAGCTGAGGAATAAGGAGAAGACCGAAAAGGCCCATGTGGCTCAATTCGAGGAGGACGAGCCAGCTCTGCATGCGTCCCCAACAAACCGTCTTTACATCCTGGAGTTAGAGATAGACCAACCCATTAGCCTCTCGGCCAAGACCGAAGAGGTATCTTGGAGGTGGCACGCAAGGTACGGACACTTAAACTTTCCTGCCCTAGAAAAGCTACAGAAGAAGGAGTTGGTGCACGGCTTGCCAGAAATCAAAGG
>NW_019270029.1:618-1279 GCF_002738365.1 Cucurbita moschata
TACTCCCCCCAACAGAACGGAGTGGTAGAGCGCCGAAATCAGACCATTGTCGGGACAGCGAGGTCATTGTTGGTGACGGCCGGGATGCCTGGGAGATTCTGGGGAGAGGCAGTAATGACGGCTGTCTATCTCCTCAATCAGTCACCAACCCGAAGCCTCGACGGGAAGACGCCATATGTGGCCTGGTACAACAAAAAACCAACAGTACATCATTTTTGCGTGTTCGGCTGCGTCGCATACATGAAGGTAACACGTCCCCATCTCGCCAAGCTCGATCCCAGGGGGCTGAAGGTCGTCTTCATCGGCTACGAACCCGGGAGCAAGGCGTACAGACTCTATGATCCTGTGGGGGGGCGAGCTCACGTGTCTCGCGACGTCGTCTTCGACGAAAGCACCTTCTGGCAGTGGAATGACGTGATCGAGGCAGACCGTAATCCAAATCAATTCACGGTGGAGTACCTCGTCACCGAGCCTGAAGAAGGAGGAGCCCAGCATCAGGAGACGTCACCGCCTCCAGCAGGTGCACCACCTGAGCCAGTGGAATTCGTAACACCACGGACTGCGGATTCGACGCTGGATGTCGATCACGATACTGATCTGGAGGCTAGGTACCGGAGGATGGATGACCTAGTGGGAGGAGGTGAACCACCTGGACTAGCAG
>NW_019270030.1:0-1279 GCF_002738365.1 Cucurbita moschata
TTTTTTTTTTTTTTTTTTTTTTTTTTTTTTTTTTTTTTGTTTTGTTTTGTTTTGTTATTAACTCAAAATTTTCCTTGGTGTGAGAGTTTGGTATAACTTGAGGTAGATTGATAGATTTGAGAGTTTGATGTTATTGTCAAGCTTCTCATATTTTTCTATAAGTTGACTTTTATTCGGAGCAATTGTTTAAAAATGAGATGGGTGGGGCTAAGTCTTGGTATAGCACAGTAATGGTGTCTCACTTCTTGCTATCTTTCAAATAATATTAGAACTTTTGTCTTAAATTTATTTAATTTTCCTTTCGTTAATTGATTTCTAGTTTGGATAGAGATATCTAGTGAACCGTGTAGGAATTTCAATATATTGTCATCTTTTTTAAAATGTAATTATATGTCTTTTAAAATGTGATTAACTATTCTCAATATTTAGCTCCGGCCACTTCTCAGGCCACTTCTCATAATTTAGCTTTTTCTTTCTTCAATGATTGTGTATCATCTTGTTAAATATCACAGCAAAGTAGTCAACAAAAGAATTATAAAGGATGAGAATACCACATGAGCGCTCATGACCTACACATATGGAGGTACAAATGCTACACTCTCTTTATTTATAGGAAATGGAAGGTGATGGAAGATCTACAATAAAAAGGCATAAAATGATAGCGGCCCAAGACAATCGAACATCAATGGAGAATACTTTATTTTGTATTGTTTGAATAATTTTTTTATTCTATGAAATTATCGAATACTAATTTTGTAAGGTAAAAAGATGATGAAGTTTCAATTGTGAATAGAAATTAGGGTATTTAATGTGAAATGAAGTAATTTCAGTGTTGGATTTAGCTAAAAATGAATACTTGAATAAATATTTTATCAAAATATAAATATTGAAATGATATTTAAATAATAAAATGATAAAATAATATTTTATAGCATAAGATTAAAGTTATGAATACTATATTATAGCGTTAAAAAATTGTTATGATAAATTAAAAGAAAGCGTAATATTTTAGCTAAATTAAACATATTATAGCTTTAATAGAATGCTATCAAATGTTTTTATAACGATGTATATAAGTTATAGTTTTATACTCTATTATAGCTATAAAATTACATTATAAAAAGTCTTAGACTTTTAATAACATAGGTTATCACGACGTACGAAAAATGCTATAAAAAGTCTTTTATAGCATTTTTCGTATGCTATCGTATCCATTATTTCTTGTAGTAATTGTACAGTACCCTAGTGGATTAGGGCAAGAAAAATCTGGTATAGTACC
>NW_019270031.1:0-1278 GCF_002738365.1 Cucurbita moschata
ATCCAACCTTGTGGTTAACAGCCACACGCTCTAACAGACTGAGCTATTACACACCATCCAACCTTGTGGTTAACAGCCACACGCTCTAACAGACTGAGCTATTACACACCATCCAACCTTATGGTTAACAGCCACACGCTCTAACAGACTGAGCTATTACACACCATCCAACCTTATGGTTAACAGCCACACGCTCTAACAGACTGAGCTGTCCATCCAACCTTGTGGTTAACAGCCACACGCTCTAACAGACTGAGCTATTACACCATCCAACCTTGTGGTTACAGCCACACGCTCTAACAAACTGAGCTATTAGACCATCCAACCTTGTGGTTAACAGCAACACGCTATAACAAACTGAGCTATTACACACCATCCAACCTTGTGGTTAATAACCACACGCTCTAACAAACTGAGCTATTACACACCATCCAACCTTGTGGTTAATAGCCACACGCTCTAACAAACTGAGCTATTACACACCATCCAACCTTGTGGTTAACAACCACGCGCTCTAACAAACCGAGCTATTACACCATCCAACCTTGTGGTTAACAGCCACTCGCTCTAACAAACTGAGCTATTACACACCATCAAACCGTGTGGTTAACAGCCACACGCTCTAACAAACTGAGCTATTACACACCATCCAACCATGTGGTTACCAGCCACACGCTCTAACAAACTGAGCTATTACACACCATCCAACCTTATGGTTAACACCCACGCGCTCTAACAAACTGAGCTATTACACACCATCCAACCTTGTGGTTAACAACCACGCGCTCTAACAAACTGAGCTATTACACCATCCAACCTTGTGGTTACAGCCACACGCTATAACAAACTGAGCTATTACACACCATCCAACCTTGTGGTTAATAGCCACACGCTCTAACAAACTGAGCTATTACACACCATCCAACCTTGTGGTTAATAGCCACACGCTCTAACAAACTGAGCTATTACACACCATCCAACCTTGTGGTTAACAGTCACGCGCTCTAACAAACTGAGCTATTACACACCATCCAACCTTGTGGTTAACAACCACACGCTCAAACAAACTGACCTATTACGCACAATCCAACCTTGTGGTTAACAGCCACACGCTTTAACAAACTGACCTATTACGCACAATCCAACCTTGTGGTTAACAGCCACACGCTCTAACAAACTGAACTATTACACACCATCCAACGTTAACAGCCACACGCTCTAACAAACTGAGCTATTACGCACAATCCAACCTTGTGGTTAACAGCCACACGCTCTAAC
>NW_019270032.1:0-1276 GCF_002738365.1 Cucurbita moschata
GATTTTCAAACTTGGGTTTGTCACAATATCGTTTATATTTATAGAATTTACGAGTAGCAGTATCGAACTTTTTCATTTTTTAAATTGTGAGGTGAACATAAAAGTTAAGGGCTTCAGAAGAACTGCAGGACCAAAATTTGAGTAAGTTATGGATGTGCCTAAAGGTACATGCATCAGTGGTCTTGTTGTAGAATAGTACCCTGCCACGGTACAGACTTGAGTTTGATTCTCGGCTGGTGAGTGCATGATGTTCAAACTTTGGTTTTAAGAATTTACGAGTAGCACTATCGAGCTTTTTCTTTTTTTAAATCATTAGGTGAACCTAAAAGTTAAAGGGCTTCAGAAGAACTGCATGACCAAAATACGAGTAAGTTATGGATATGCCTGAAGGTACATGCACCAGTGGTCTAGTGGTAGAATAGCACCCTGCCACGATGTAGACTGGAATTCAATTCTCGGCTCTTGCATCTTGAAGATTAGTTTATATTTATTTAATTTACTAGTAGCACTATCGAGCTTTTTCTTTTTTTAAATCATTAGGTGAACCTAAAAGTTAAAGGGCTTCAGAAGAACTGCATGACCAAAATACGAGTAAGTTATGGATATGTCTGCACTAGTGGTCTAGTGGTAGAATAGAACCTAGCCACGGTACAGACCCGAGTTCGATTCTCAGCTGGTGCATCTTGAAGATTTGTAATGATGATATTAGTGCATAATGTTCAAACTTGAGTTTGTCACAAAATCGTTTATATTTATAGAATTTACGAGTAGCACTATCGAGCTTTTTCTTTTTTTAAATCATGAGGTGAAATTAAAAGTTTGCTTCAGAAGAATTGCATGACCTAAATATGAGTACGCTATGGATATGCCTAAAGGTATATGCACCAGTGGTCTAGTGGTAGAATAGTACTTTGCCACGATGTAGACTCGAATTCAATTCTTGGCTCTTGCATCTTGAAGATTAGCTATGATTATTATATTAGTGCATAATGTTCAAACTTGGGTTTGTTATAGTATATCATTTAACGAGTAGCACTATCGAACTTTTTGTTTTTTAATCGAGAGGTGAAACAAAAAGTTAAGGGCTTCAGAAGAACTGCAGGACCAAAATATGTGTACTTTAAGGAGTACCCATCCACAATACGGACCCGAGTTGTATTCTCGACTGGTGCATCTTGAAGATTAGCTATGATGATATTAATTAATAATGTTTAAACTTGTGTTTGTCACAATATCGTTTTTATTTATAGATTTCACGAGTAGCACTATCGAGCTT
>NW_019270033.1:0-1276 GCF_002738365.1 Cucurbita moschata
TTTTTAGGATAGAATTGTTGGGGGAGGAGTCCCACGTTGGCTAATTAAGGGAATGATCAAAGGTTTATAAGTAATGAATACATCTCGTTTGGTACGAGACCGTTTGGAGAAACTAAAAGTAAAATCAGGAAAGTTTATGCTCAAAGTGGACAATATCGTACCATTGAAGAAAAACGACGCGAGTATAAAAAGGAAATGGTTTAATACTCTATTCCATAATGTAAATAGATTATGAAATGATTGCAACTTTTTTTTTTTTCCTTCCTTCCTTCGTTACTATAACTTGTATATCTTAATTTGGATGAGGTAATTTTTGGTGTGGAGAATGAAAGAACGAGAATAAGAGGGAGAATGAAAGAAGGAGAATAAAGAGATTGGAGAATGAAAGGAGAATAAGAGGGAGTTAATGCTTTAACGACACCAACACTAAATCTTTTATTTGTAGATGAGCTTAAGAGAATTTTTGGTGTCCACTCGAAGACAAAGTAGGCCGCTTTGCGTTGCATACCCATTGCGCGGGCATGGCAATCCTACTAGGACTTTAACTTTAAAGTGGGTCAGTATAATTTTTATTGTGTTGTTTTTATATGTGTTCTTGTGTATTTTATCTCTCTTTCTATTGTGTACACGCACGTACACAGACCTTCAACCTAAACTTTACCATTAGGATTATAATCGAGGATGAGTTGTATCGACCTTTGAGGAGTTAAATGTGATGACGGAGAATTAAGGAAAAAAATTTGTTCTACATCGATTAGATTTTCAAAGTCGAAAGGTGAAATCTAATATAAAAGAAGGTCTCTTAGCTTACTTAGTCATTAAAATTGCTTAGTTTCATCCTATTTTGAAACCTCAGAGCTAGAGAATTCATATTCTAATGGCTATAACTTGACTCATTTGATTTAGATCTGATACTTTTATATCTTTTACTACCATTTTTTACTCTTCAAGATACGTCTTTTGACACTTTTAAAGACGTTTAAAGTTAGTATGGCTACTGTCTTGCCTATTTAAATTACATATAGATAAATTTTTAGATTATTTTATTCAAATGAGGTGAGTCAATTACCATAATAGAATTCTAAATTATAATGGTAGGACTCCTTAGGTGAAATTTGGGTTCAATGATCAACTTTTTAAGCTAGAATGAAGGATGCATAATGACCTTGTCTTAAACCAACCAAGAAAGCAGTTCTATTGTTGGATGCCCACATACTTGGTTTAATGACTTATATGTTGTATGAATAACACGTACATTATGACATTTGTACGTGTC
>NW_019270034.1:0-1271 GCF_002738365.1 Cucurbita moschata
CAGGAATTTTGAAAAACGTCAAACGTGACTGGGTCTTTTTAGCATGTACTTCAAACTTCACAGATTAGTGTTTCCGAATTAGTGTTTCGATTTTAAGCACTCTTTTATTGTTTCTTGCACACCTCTTCTTAGAAATTCTAAAATAATTCATTATGCCTGATCATTACCCACAGAAATTTCGAAAAACGTTGACCGTGACTCGGTTTTTTTTTTATCATGTACTTCAAACGTCACAGATTAGGGTTTCCGTATTAGGGTTTCGATTTTAAGCACTCTTTTACTGTTTTTTACACTCCGTTTCTTCGACATTCTATTTTAAATCATCAAGCCTAATCATTCGCAACGAATGTTTCAAAAAACGTCGACCGTGACTCAGTTTTTTTAGAACGTACTTCGAACGTCCTAGATTAGGGTTCGATTTTAATCTCTCTTTTACTGTTCTATGCACTCCGTTTTTCGAAATTATATTCTAATTCAACATTCCTGATCATTATCGACAGGAATTTTGAAAAACGTCAAACGTGACTGGGTCTTTTTAGCATGTACTTCAAACTTCACAGATTAGTGTTTCCGAATTAGTGTTTCGATTTTAAGCACTCTTTTATTGTGTCATGCACACCTCTTCTTAGAAATTCTAAGATAATTCATTATGCCTGATCATTACCCACAGAAATTTCGAAAAACGTTGACCGTGACTCGTTTTTTTTTTTATCATATACTTCAAACGTCACAGATTAGGGTTTCCGTATTAGGGTTTCGATTTTAAGCACTCTTTTACTGTTTTTTACACTCCGTTTCTTCGACATTCTATTTTAAATCATCAAGCCTAATCATTCGCAACGAATGTTTCAAAAAACGTCGACCGTGACTAAGTTTTTTTAGCACGTACTTCAAACGTCCCAGATTAGGGTTCGATTTTAATCTCTCTTTTACTATTCTATGCACTCCGTTTCTTCGAAATTATATTCTAATTCAACATGCCTGATCAATATCGACAGGAATTTTGAAAAACGTCAAACGTGACTGGGTCTTTTTAGCATGTACTTCAAACTTCACAGATTAGTGTTTCCGAATTAGGTTTTCGATTTTAAGCACTCTTTTATTGTTTCATGCACACCTCTTCTTAGAAATTCTAAAATAATATATTATGCCTGATCATTACCCACAGAAATTTCGAAAAACGTCGACCGTGACTCGGTTTTTTTTTTATCATTTACTTCAAACGTCACAGATTAGGGTTTCCGACTTAGGGTTTCGATTTTAAGCACTCT
>NW_019270035.1:0-1270 GCF_002738365.1 Cucurbita moschata
TCCATTACACTCTTTTTCAACTATAAAGAGTGAAACAAATCAAGCACAAATGTGTTCATACCCATCTCTTTTTCTCTCCCATTTCAACCGCATGAGTTTATTTTCAACACTTGCACTTTCTCTCTTACTTTCATTGTTCTTTGCTAACCAATTGACTACCATCCAAGGATCATTCCTCCAAAACCCAAATATTATGGTCAAGATAACAAATGCTCTAAAATCTAAAAATCAGCTCGTTGTTCACTGCAAATCTGGCAATGATGACTTGGGAGTCCACAAGCTGACACCTTGGGCAAGGTACGACTTCAGTTTTCGTCCAAATTTATGGGGCACGACATTGTTTTACTGTTCCTTCCAATGGCCTAGCTCGTTTCATTACTTCAATGTCTACATAGATAAGACAGATAGAGATAATTGTGAAAGTATTCTTTGTTCGTGGCATATAAGTGAGGAAAATGTCTGTATGTTCAACTATAAAACCGATAATTATGATATTTGCTACCACTGGTCAGGCAAAAAATCCATCTATCCATAAATTGGAAAGTTTGATTTTAATGTTGAAATAAATAAATATTTTTGATATGTTGTTTATGTGGGAATTTTTTTTTTTTTTTTTTAAGCTTGAGATGATCAGTAAGAGTGAAATATAAACGTTGTTAATTATCTATGGACATAAATTATAATATGAAAATTTGTTAACTTATTTTGGTCATGATTGATAATCAAAGCAACTATATCAGATGGGACACTGCATTAGAAGGATTTTGACGTAGGGTAAACGTAAGGTAGAGCCTTAGACTTAGTCAATTTATGCATGAACCAAGAAAACCATATTGGTTGATAGCTCTTTGAGTTCCGAGATACACCAAAGGTACTCCTGGTCAAGAACTTGTAGTACCATCTGAAAACAACTTAAGATTACAAGCATATTGCGATTCAGACTGGGCGATTGTCGAACTTCCAGACAATCAATTTCTTGGTTATGCATTGTCGAGATCATCAGCAGAAGCCGACTATCGAGCGATGGCAAATTCTTGTTTAGAGTTAACTTGGGTAAGATACATTTTTCAAGACTTGAAAGTTCCACTGTTCGAACCAGCATTATTGTATTGTGATAATCAAGCAGCATTACACACAGCAGCTAATCCAGTTTTTCATGAACGTACGAAACACATAGAAATAGATTGTCATATAGTTCGAGAAAAATTACAAGCTGGACTCATCAAACCATGTTATGTTTCGACTAAAATGCAATTTGTAGATATTTTCA
>NW_019270036.1:0-243 GCF_002738365.1 Cucurbita moschata
TTATTGTTTCATGCACACCTCATCTTAGAAATTCTATAATAATTCATTATGCCTGATCATTACCCACAGAAATTTCGAAAAACGTTGACCGTGACTCGGTTTTTTTTTATCATGTACTTCAAACGTCGCAGATTAGGGTTTCCGAATTAGGGTTTCGATTTTAAGCACTCTTTTTCTTTTTTTTACACTCCGTTTCTTCGACATTCTATTTTAAATCATCAAGCCTAATCATTCGCAACGAAA
>NW_019270036.1:720-1270 GCF_002738365.1 Cucurbita moschata
TAATCATTCGCAACGAAAATTTCAAAAAACGTCGACCGTGACTCAGTTTTTTAGCACGTACTTCAAACATCCCTGATTAGGGTTCGATTTTAATCTCTCTTTTACTTTTCTATGCAGTCCGTTTCTGCGAAATTATATTCTAATTCAACATGCCTGATCATTATCGACAGGAATTTTGAAAAACGTCAAACGTGACTGGGTCTTTTTAGCATGTACTTCAAACGTCACAGATTAGGGTTTCCGAATTAGGGTTTCGATTTTAAGCACTCTTTTATTGTTTCATGCACACCTCATCTTAGAAATTCTATAATAATTCATTATGCCTGATCATTACCCAAAGAAATTTCAAAAAACGTTTTCCGTGACTCGGTTTTTTTTTATCATGTACTTCAAACGTCAAAGATTAGGGTTTCCGAATTAGGGTTCGATTTTAAGCACTCTTTTTCTTTTTTTTACACTCCGTTTCTTCGACATTCTATTTTAAATCATCAAGCCTAATCATTCGCAACGAACGTTTCAAAAAACGTCGACCGTGACTCAGTTTTTTAGC
>NW_019270037.1:0-272 GCF_002738365.1 Cucurbita moschata
TTTTTCAGATAGTGATTCGGGTGCCTCCACGAGGGTCTTTCCATGAGGGTTGAGGTTGTGAAGGCTTGTCGACACGATTAAATGTTTTTTTTCTTCCATATTAGAAGCTTAGGACAATCTTTAGTGGGTATGGTATGATACTAAGACGAGAAAACAACTTTTCAGATCGAGTTAACGACCCTGTCTCAACAGGGAAAAAAGTTCCTAATTTAACACCTATGGAATTTGAGTGCAAAATGGCCCGGAAGCAAAAGTGAAAAAAATTTGTATTT
>NW_019270037.1:690-1269 GCF_002738365.1 Cucurbita moschata
GATTCGGGTGCCTCCACGAGGGTCTTTCCATGGGGGTTGAGGTTGTGAAGTCTTGTCGACACGAGTAAATATTTTTTTTCTTCGATATTTTAAGCTTAGGACAATCGGGAGTGGATATGGTATGATACTAAAACGAGAAAACAACTTTTCAGATCGAGTTAACGACCCTGTCTCAACGGGGAAAAAAGTTCCTAAGTTAACACCTATGGAATTTGAGTGCAAAATGGCCCGGAAGCGAAAGTGAAAAAAATTCGTATTTGAGCCATTTATATGTGTAAGATTCTTAAACTAGAGCGTTTCCTTACAGATTCGTCGAAAAACATCGAAAGAAACAAAGGTTTTTCAGATAGTGATTCGGGTGCCTCCACGAGGGTCTTTCCATGAGGGTTGAGGTTGTGAAGTCTTGTCGACACGAGTAAATGTTTTTTTTCTTCGATATTTTAAGCTTAGGGCAATCGGGAGTGGATATGGTATGATACTAAAACGAGAAAACAACTTTTCAGATCGAGTTAACGACCCTGTCTCAACGGGGAAAAAAGTTCCTAAGTTAACACCTATGGAATTTGAGTGCAAAATGGC
>NW_019270038.1:0-1269 GCF_002738365.1 Cucurbita moschata
TCCGAAGTAACGAAGTGCAGAAAACAGTAAAAGATTGCTTAAAATCGAAACCCTAATTCGGAAACCCTGATTTTGGACATTCGAAGAACGTGCTAAAAAAGCCGAGTCACGGTCGACGTTTTTCGAAGCTTTTGCGTCGAATGATTAGGCTTGATGATTTAGAATAGAATTTCGAAGTAACAGAGTGCAGAAAACAGTAAAAGAGTGCTTAAAATCGAAACCCTAATTCAGAAACCCTCAGTTTGGACATTCGAAGAACTTGCTAAAAAAGCCGAGTCACGGTCGACAATTTTTGAAACTTTTGCGGCGAATGATTAGGCTTGATGATTTAGAATAGAATTCCGAAGTAACGAAGTGCACAAAACAGTAAAAGAGTGCTTAAAATCAAAACCCTAATGCGGAAACCTTGATTTTGGACATTCGAAGAACGTGTTAAAAAAGCCGAGTCACGGTCGACGTTTTTCGAAACTTTTTCATCGAATGATTAGGCTTGATGATTTAGAATAGAATTTCGAAGTAACGAAGTGCGGAAAACAGTAAAAGAGTGTTTAAAATCAAAACGCTAATTCGGAAACCCTGATTTTGGTCATTCGAAGAACGTGCTAAAAAAGCCGACTCACGGTCGACGTTTTTTGAAAATTTTGCGGCGAATGAATAGGCTTGATGATTTAGAATAGAATTTCGAAGTAACGAAGTGCAGAAAATAGTAAAAGGGTGCTTAAAATCGAAACCCTAATTCGGAAACCCTGATTTTGGACATTCGAAGAACGTGCTAAAAAAGCCGAGGAACGGTCGACGTTTTTCAAAACTTTTGCGTCGAATGATTAGGCTCGATTATTTAGAATAGAATTTCGAAGTAACGAAGTGTAGAAAACAGTAAAAGAGTGCTTAAAATCGAAACCCTAATTCGGAAATCCTGATTTTGGAAATTCGAAGAACGTGCTAAAAATGTCGAGTCACGGTCAATATTTTTTGAAACTTTTGCGGCGAATAATTATGCTTGATGATTTAGAATAGAATTTCGAAGTAACGGAGTGCAGAAAACAGTAAAAGATTGTTTAAAATCGAAACCCTAATTAGGAAACCCTGAGTTTGGACATTCGAAAAACGTGCTAAAAAAGCCGAGTCACGGTCGACGTTTCTTGAAACTTTTGCGGCGAATGATTAGGCTTGATGATTTAGAATAGAATTCCGAAGTAACGAAGTGCAGAAAACAGTAAAGGAGTGCTTAAAATCGAAACCCTAATTCGGAAACCCTGGTTTTGGAAC
>NW_019270039.1:0-1268 GCF_002738365.1 Cucurbita moschata
CAATTTATCCTTAAGAAAGTTTGATTTGTCCTTTGTATTAAAGTCAACCTATATGAACATGACATCAATTTCTATCATTTCTCTAAAGTTTATGATGCTCTAGTGTTAGATTTCATGGGAATATTGCATCAGTAAAGTCTTTTAAATGTTTATATATCAAAACTATTTTAACACTTTCCAAATTTTGATTTTTGGCTGTTTGTTTTTTTTGTTTTTTTTTTTTTTTTTACTTGTGTTCCTCGTCTTACTTCCGGGTTTGTTACATTTTTTTTTTAATTATGTTAGCAATGAGCCAATTTAGTCAATTCATTTTTTTTTTTAATTTATGTTAGTCATTACTTTTGGCTAATTTAATCTATTTTATTTATTTTATTTTATTTTATTTTTTTGCTATTGATTTATTTTATTTTATTTATTTATTTATTAATATTATTATTATTATTTTGCTATTGATGACCATCTTTCTAAAACATACTAAATAAAACTAAATAATTGGTTAAAAGAGGATTTGGGATATAACTTAAGGATAAATCTCTTTCCATATGAGAATAACTCAGTCTCATGTCCATCTTTGCTACCATGTACTAAATTAAGGATTTTATTTCTCGTTGGTTAAAACCATCCTTAAAGAACAAAATTGAAGTGGTAGTTAGTCAATTATAATATTTGACATGCTAGTTTTCAAACTACTTTAAATGGGTGTAAAGAAAGCATGAGAATAACTTAGTGTCACTAATTTGACACATGTTGGGCATGTACTGAACACTTGTTAATACAATGGATACATTGCAAATTTATAATCCATCGTATCAGACACTTGACTTTGAATAAGCCATCTTCACAAAAATATTCTCCTATTGAATAGCCTCTCATCCTGACTGGTGGTCTCTTATTCCTTGCCTTATTTGAGCTAGGAGAGCTTGCTTCAGCCAAAGAGCCAGGTGAAATATTTTCCTCTGCAGTATTTTCATCTGCCGCTTCTATATCATTATTTTCATCTACAGCTTCTATTTCATAGAGTCTGTAAGCTTTTGACTCTTCACTAACTCCCAGCAAAACATAACTCAAACTCTTATCATCTAGCCTAGTTCTCTGAGCTGCCTCCTCTTTTTGTCTTTCAATCAACTCGAGCTCACAATGTTGTTCTTCTTCCTTCCGCTGCAGCTCCAGAACTAATCGTCGCTGTGCTTTTTCTTCCCTTCTTCTATTCTCTTCCAGCATTTTATCTTGCTCTTCTCTCTCTTTTCGTGCTTGTTCTTCTTTTTGTC
>NW_019270040.1:0-1267 GCF_002738365.1 Cucurbita moschata
GACCCCCTCCTCCACCTGGAGCAGATCGCTCGGGGCGCATCATATTAGGGTTCTTTGCACTACGACATACTCTGGCGAGATGACCAGTCTTACCACAGTTATAACATGTCTTGTCTGCAGCATTACAAGATCCCGCATGAGTTAACCCACACTTACTACAACCTGCCCTCCCTTCACCTGAGGAAGGCTGATGATCAACTCGTCGCGGTAGCCTGCTGTTGCGAAGTCGAGAATATTTGAGTAAATTTTCATTTACCACTTGGTCGCACCTGACTGCTAGAACCCTGATTACTCCTCGGGGTGCTAGCACCTAATTTCACCACAGCATTATAAGCCATATCGAAATCTTGAGAAGCATGGGCAGACACGGATCCCTGTATCTCTTGCCTCAAACCCTGAATAAAGAGATCCGTCTTCTCTTCCTCGGTAGCAACCATAAGAGGAACAAATCTGGATAATCGTGTGAATTCTGCCTCATACTCCTCTATCGACATATTACCCTGTTCCAGTTGCATAAAGGCTTTTCGATTTCGCAGTCTCGCTAGAGCAGGATAGTATTTGTCACAAAACTCATGTCTGAAGGCCGCCTATGTGATTGAGGCTCCACCAACCTCCATCTTCGGCTTCTTTGATTTCCACAAAAAATGGGCGGGTCCCTCCAACAAATATGTAGCACACAGCATCTTATGATTCTCCGGGCAGTTTTAGAATGTAAACTTTGTTTCAATACATTCCAACGATCATTCAGCTGCCTCAGGATCAGTCCCCTTTCCTCCAAAAGTTGGCGGGGCAAGTTTCATGAAATCTCGTATGTACTCACTCTCCTCTGTCAAAATCGTCGGCCATAAGTTACTACCCGCGATGGTGCCTCTATCACCACAGATGTACCAGGTAGCTCTGTCAACCTTGTTGGAGGTATTACTGTCTGAACACCTACTCCTGGTGCTTCAGACACTAAGGTCGTCTAGCCCGATACGGGTGCTGTTGGAGTCAGCTGGCTTCCAAGATCAGCAAGGGCTGCCTGTACCGCTTGGTCCACTCGGCTCTTGTAACGACCCGGGAAAGAAAGGAAAAAATATATATACATATAATAAAAATAAATAAATAAATAAATCAAATAAAGTAAAAAAAAAAAAAAAAAAAAAAACTCAGTCGCCGGAAAACCCGCGAGTTTTCCGGCGACCGCCGAGTTTCGCGGAACCCACGCGAAACCACGGCCACAGCACGCCCACCCTCAACCCACGACACCCTGCAAAGTTTCAGAACA
>NW_019270041.1:0-1267 GCF_002738365.1 Cucurbita moschata
GACATTCGAAGAACGTGCTAAAAAAGCCGAGTCACGGTCGACGTTTTTCGAAACTTTTGCGGCGAATGTTTAGGCTTGATGATTTAGAATAGAATTTCGAAGTAACGAAGTGCAGAAAACAGTAAAACAGTGCTTACAATCGAAACCATAATTCGGAAACCCTGATTTTGGACATTCGAAGAACGTGCTAAAAAAGCCGAGTCACGGTCGACGTTTTTTGACACTTTTGCGTCGAATATTAGGCTTGATGATTTAGAATAGAATTTCGAAGTAACGGATTGCAGAAAACAATAAAAGAGTAATTAAAATCGAAACCCTAATTCGGAAACCTTGATTTTGGACATTCGAAGAACGTGCTAAAAAAGCCGAGTCACGGTCGACGTTTTTCGAAACTGTTGCGGCGAATGATTAGGCTTGATGATTTAGAATAGAATTTCGAAGTAACGGAGCGCAGAAAACAGTAAAAGAGTGCTTAAAATCGAAACCCTTAATCGAAAACCCTGATTTTGGAAATCGTAGTACGTGCTAAAAAAATAGAGTCACGATCCACGTTTTTTGAAACTTTTGCGGGGAATGATTAGGCTTGATAAGTTAGAATAGAATTCCGAAGTAACGGAGTGCAGAAAACAGTAAAAGAGTGCTTAATATCGAAACCCTAATATAGAAACCCTAAGTTTGGACATTCGAAGATCGTGCTAAAAAAGCCGAGTCACGGTCGACGTTTTTCGAAACTGTTTCGGCGAATGATTAGGCTTGATGATTTAGAATAGAATTTCGAAGTAACGGAGGGCAGAAAACAGTAAAAGAGTGCTTAAAATCGAAACCCTTAATCGAAAACCCTGATTTTGGAAATCGTAGTACGTGCTAAAATAACAGAGTCACGATCCACGTTTTTTGAAACTTTTGCGGGGAATGATTAGGCTTGATAAGTTAGAATAGAATTCCGAAGTAACGGAGTGCAGAAAACAGTAAAAGAGTGCTTAATATCGAAACCCTAATATAGAAACCCTAAGTTTGGACATTCGAAGATCGTGCTAAAAAAGCCGAGTCACGGTCGACGTTTTTCGAAACTTTTGCGGCGAATGTTTAGGTTTGATGATTTAGAATAGAATTTCGAAGTAACGAAGTGCAGAAAACAGTAAAAGAGTGCATAAAATCGAAACCCTAATTCGGAAACCCTGAGTTTGGACATTCGAAGAACGTGCTAAAAAAGCCGAGTCACGGTCGACGTTTTTTGAAACTTTTGCGGCGAATGATTAGGCTTGAT
>NW_019270042.1:0-1264 GCF_002738365.1 Cucurbita moschata
TTAGGGTTCGATTTTTAATCTCTCTTTTACTGTTCTATGCAGCCCGTTTCTTCGAAATTCTATTCCACTTCAACATGCCTGATCATTACCGACAGGAATTTCGAAAAGCGTCAACCGTGACTCAGCTATTTTTACCATGTACTTCAAACGTCACAGATTAAAGTTTTCAAATTAGGGTTTCGATTTTAAGCACTCTTTTACTGGTTTTTTTTACTCCGTTTCTTCGACATTCTATTCTAAATCATCAAGCCTAATCATTGGCAACGAAAGTTTAAAAAAACGTCGACCGTGACTCAGTTTTTTTTAGCACGTACTTCAAAAGTCAAAGATTAAGGTTCGATTTTAAACACTCTTTTACTGTTTTATGCACTCCGCTTCTTTGGAATTCTATTCTAAATCAATATTCCTGATCATTCCTGAGAGAAGTTCTTAAAAACAACGACTCTGACTCGGTTTTTTTACCACGTACTTCAAACGTCCCACATAAGGGTTTCCGAAATAGAGTTTGATTTTAAGCACTCTTTTACTGTTTTAGGCAATCCGTTTCTTCGAAATTCTATTCTAATTCAACATGCCTGATCATTACCGACGGAAATTTTGAAAAACGATGACCGTGACTCGGTTCTTTTAGCATGTACTTCAAACGTCACAGATTAGGGTTTCGATTTTAATCACTCTTTTACTGTGTTTTACACTCCGTTTCTTCGACATTCTGTTCTAAATCATGAACCCTAATCATTCGCAACGAAAGTTTCAAGAAACGTCGACCGTGACTCAGTTTTTTAGCACGTACTTCGAACGTCCCAGATTAGGGTTCGATTTTTATCTCTCTTTTACTGTTCTATGCACTCCATTTCTTCGAAATTCTATTCTAACTCAATATCCCTTATCATTCCACACAAAAGTTTTGAAAAACGTCAACCGTGACTCGGGTTTTTCAGCACGTACTGCAAACGTCACAGATTTGGGTTTCCGAATTAGGGTCTGATTTTAAGCACTCTTTTACTGTTTTATACAATCCGTTTCTTCGAAATTCTATTCTAATTCAACATGCCTGATCATTTTTATGACGGAAATTTCGAAAAACCTTGACCGTGACATGGTTTTTTTACCATGTGCTTCAAACGTCACAGATTGGGGTTTCCGAATTAGGGTTTCGATTTTAAGCACTCTTTTACCGTGTTCTACACTCTGTTTCTTCGACATTCTCTTCTAAATCATGAACCCTAATCACTCGCAACGAAAGTTTCAAAAAACGTCGACC
>NW_019270043.1:0-1264 GCF_002738365.1 Cucurbita moschata
ACACTTTCTATGTTTTATGTACTCCATTTATTTGAAAATCTATTCTAAATCGTCAAGCCTAATCACTCTCCACAAAAATTTCCAAAAACGTCGACCGTGACTCAGTTTTTAGAGCACGTACTTCAAATGTCCAGTTTAGGGTTTCCGAATTAGGGATTCGATTTTAACAACACTTTCTCTGTTTTATGTACTCCATTTATTTGAAACTCTATTCTAAATCGTCAAGCCTAATCACTCTCCACAAAAATTTCCAAAAACGTCGACCGTGACTCAGTTTTTAGAGCACGTACTTCAAACGTCCCAGTTTAGGGTTCCCGATTTAGGGATTCAATTTGAAGCACACTTTCTCTGTTTTATGCACTCCGTTTCATCCCAATTCTATTCTAAATCATCAAGCCAAATTATTCTCCATAAAAGTTTCCACAAACGTCGACCGTGACTTAGTTTTTAGAGCACGTACTTCAAACGTCCCAGTTTAGGGTTCCCGATTTAGGGATTCAATTTGAAGCACACTTTCTCTGTTTTATGCACTCCGTTTCATCCCAATTCTATTCTAAATCATCAAGCCAAATTATTCTCCATAAAAGGGTCCAACAACGTCGACCCTGACTTAGTTTTTAGAGCACGTACGTCAAATGTCCAGTTTAGGGTTTCCGAATTAGGGATTCGATTTTAACAACACTTTCTCTGTTTTATGTACTCCATTTATTTGAAACTCTATTCTAAATGGTCAAGCCTAATCACTCTCCACAAAATTTTCCAAAAACGTCGACCGTGACTCAGTTTTTAGAGCACGTACTTCAAACGTCGAAGTTTAGGGTTCCCGATTTAGGGATTCAATTTGTAGCGCACTTTCTCTGTTTTATGTACTCCATTTATTTGAAACTCTATTCTAAATGGTCAAGCCTAATCACTCTCCACAAAATTTTCCAAAAACGTCGACCGTGACTCAGTTTTTAGAGCACGTACTTCAAACGTCGAAGTTTAGGGTTCCCGATTTAGGGATTCAATTTGTAGCGCACTTTCTCTGTTTTATGTACTCCATTTATTTGAAACTCTATTCTAAATGGTCAAGCCTAATCACTCTCCACAAAATTTTCCAAAAACGTCGACCGTGACTCAGTTTTTAGAGCACGAACTTCAAACGTCGAAGTTTAGGGTTCCCGATTTAGGGATTCAATTTGTAGCGCACTTTCTCTGTTTTATGCACTCCGTTTCATCCAATTCTATTCTAAATCATCAAGCCAAATTATTCTCCATAAAA
>NW_019270044.1:0-329 GCF_002738365.1 Cucurbita moschata
TTTTTGTTTCAATTCTAGAAATAGAAATGATATCCATAGAAATACATAATTTTTCAATGCAAATAAGAAATACTCGTGATCAAGTTTTAGATAAAAGTAGCAAACATGTTGATAGATATAAAAATAATTATCAACGGGAAGATTTTGCTGATATGAATTGTTATTGGTTTGCTACCAATAATAACCGTCATTTTAGTATGCTAAGATTTTAGTATGCTAAGGATCCATATGTGTCCATGAAAATTAGTTAATGCTATATTTTTCTTATATTGGCCATAATATCTCTCAACCAAATGCATTAGTTGAAAATGTATTTAATATTTTTCTTT
>NW_019270044.1:552-1264 GCF_002738365.1 Cucurbita moschata
ATTTTTCTGCTTTAGAACCTACTATTATTGTCATTTTAACTTCACATAGTCTATCACACAGTTGAAGCAGCATTGCCACCCGAGCCCATTCATTGATAACTATTTTTTTTTTTCAAAATTATGTGTTTTATCCTTTTATTAAAAAAAAAAAAGAGAGAAGAAAAGAAAACATTTTAATTTTAAGCAAAATTTCACACCAAACTAAGTTTTTGAAAAATATATATTTTTTTTTTTCTTTATTTTAGTTTTCCAAACATAGATTGATCTAGAGTGGCTAGTTTTCAAAGCTACTTATTTGCTACCATTGAACAATATTTATATTGTAAAATGGGATTAACTTCCTTTAAGTTTATGTAGTTTCTTTTTATTACTATGTTTACTTTTATCTCATGTTACTCCATTTGTATTTACTTCGTTTTATACAAAAGTTCACCGTAATTAATAAATCCATGTGCTTAATACATTCCCTACAAAAATAAACTTGTTTGTATGAGGATAAATTACAATGAATACTGAGAAAAGAAATCCCAAAAAATAAGTAGAAGGCTGAGAATTTCACTCAACCACAATTCTACCACAAGAATCGCATGAAACTTGCATAGATGATGCTCTGATTTTGAAGGGAAACTTCTAAACTTGAGAGATCAATTTCATTCATCACAAATCTGATTTTTACATAATAATTTGTGGGTATTTATAGTCTCCCACAAAA
>NW_019270045.1:0-200 GCF_002738365.1 Cucurbita moschata
ATTCCAAACAAAAGTTTCGAAGAACGTCGACCGTGACTCGGTTTTTTAAATACGTAGTTCAAACGTCCAAGTTTAGGGTTACCAAATTAGGGTTTCGATTTAAAGCACACTTTCTATGTTTTATGCACTGTGTTTCTTTGAAATTATATCATAAATCATCAGGCGTAATAATTCCAAACAAAAGTTTCGAAGAACGTCGA
>NW_019270045.1:448-1263 GCF_002738365.1 Cucurbita moschata
GGTTTCGATTTCAAGCACACTATATATGTTTTATGCACTGTGTTTCTTTGAAATTATATCATAAATCATCAGGCGTAATCATTCCAAACAAAAGTTTCGAAGAACGTCGACCGTGACTCGGTTTTTTAAATACGTAGTTCAAACGTCCAAGTTTAGGGTTTCCAAATTAGGGTTTCGATTTAAAGCACACTATATCTGTTTTATGCACTGTGTTTCTTTAAAATTATATCATAAATCATCAGGCGTAATCATTCCAAACAAAAGTTTCGAAGAACGTCGACCGTGACTCGGTTTTTTAAATACGTAGTTCAAACGTCCAAGTTTAGGGTTTCCAAATTAGGGTTTCGATTTCAAGCACACTATATCTGTTTTATGCACTGTGTTTCTTTGAAATTATATCATAAATCATCAGGCGTAATCATTCCAAACAAAAGTTTCGAAGAACGTCGACCGTGACTCAGTTTTTTAAATACGTTGTTCAAACGTCCAAGTACAGGGTTTCCAAATTAGGGTTTCGATTTCAAGCACACTATATCTGTTTTATGCACTGTGTTTCTTTGAAATTATATAATAAATTATCAGGCGTAATCATTCCAAACAAAAGTTTCGAAGAACGTCGACCGTGACTCGGTTTTTTAAATACGTAGTTCAAACGTCCAAGTTTAGGGTTTCCAAATTAGGGTTTCGATTTCAAGCACACTATATCTGTTTTATGCACTGTGTTTCTTTGAAATTATATCATAAATCATCAGGCGTAATTATTCCAAACAAAAGTTTCGAAGAACGTCGACCGTGACTCGGTTTTTTAAATACGT
>NW_019270046.1:0-1263 GCF_002738365.1 Cucurbita moschata
TTGTGATGGGAATTTGAGGGTTTTATGATGCAACAATTGTGGGGATGTAGCTTAGATGGTAGATCTCATTTAGCATGGGAGAGGTAAGTGGATATCCTGCATCTCAAAAAGAAATTATTTGTTATTAATATTTTACTTTTATTCAACCTTTCCTTATTTATAACATAATTAGCGGAGATATTTTTTTCATTTTCACTTGATGACAGGACATTTAAGGTTTTCTGATATAAGTATTGTGGGAATGTAGCTTAGATGGTAGATTTCTTGCTTAGCATGGGATTGGTACGGGGATCAGATCGATACCCCATACCTCCAAAAGAGTTTCGTTATTACTATTTTATTCCTATTCAATTTTTCCTTATTTATGACATAATGAATAGCATTATTTTTTATTTTCACTATTGTTGATGACGAGATGTTTAGGATTTTATGATGTAAGAATCTTGAGGATATAGCTCAGATGGTTGAACGTTTGCATCCCATGTGATAAGTACTGGGATCGGTTCAACAAAGGAAACGATTACTAAGTATATTAGTTCTTTTAAATTTTTCCTTATTTACGACATAATGAGCGGGGATAGTTTTTCATTTTCAATATCATTGATGATGAGAAGTTTAGAGTTTTTTGATGTAAAATTGTGATGCGAGAGATACGGGGATCGATACCTCGCATCTCCAAAAGAAACTATTCGTTATTACAATTTTATTTCTATTCAATATTTCCTTATTTATGACATAATGAGTAGCGATATTTTTTCATTTTCACTATTATTCATGACGAGACGTTTAGGGTTTCGTGACGTAAAAATTGTAGAGATATAGCTTTAGATGGTAGAGCGCTCGCTTTGCATGCGAGTTGTACGGGGATTGATAACCCGCCTCTCCAAAAGAAAGTATTTAATTTGTTATTATATTTTTTCATTTTCACAATTATTGATGCCCCGGATCACCAAACCAAACTATTTGTTATTAATATTTTGATATGTTTTTATTTTCACTATTATTAATGATGGGACATTTAGGGTTTTATGGTATAACAATCACTGGGATGTAGCCTAGATGGCAGGGTGCTCGCTTTGCATGCGAAAGCTACAAGGATCGATACCTTGCATCTCCAAAAATAAGACTATCTAATGTATTATTTCTTTTCAATTTTTCCCTATTCATGACATGTTGGGTAGCAATACTTCTTCATTTTCACTATTATTGATGACGGAAAATTTATGATTTTGTGATGCAAAAATTGTGGGGATGTAGCTCAGA
>NW_019270047.1:0-294 GCF_002738365.1 Cucurbita moschata
ATAAAAAAACCGAGTCACGGTCGACGTTTTTCGAAACTTTTGCGGCGAATGATTAGGCTTGATGAGTTAGAATAGAATTCCGAAGTAACGGAGTGCAGAAAACAGTAAAAGAGTGCTTAAAATCGAATCCCTAATTCGGAAACCCTGAGTTTGGAAATTCGAAGAACTTGCTAAAAAGCCGAGTCACGATCGACGTTTTTTGAAACTTTTGCGGCGAATGATTAGGCTTGATGAGTTAGAACAGAATTCCGAAGTAACGGAGTGCAGAAAACAGTAAAAGAGTGCTTAAAATCG
>NW_019270047.1:653-1260 GCF_002738365.1 Cucurbita moschata
GAATTCCGAAGTAACGGAGTGCAGAAAACAGTAAAAGAGTGCTTAAAATCGAAACCCTAATTCGGAAATCCTGAGTTTCGACATTCGAAGAACGTGCTAAAAAGGCCGAGTCACGGTCGACGTTTTTTGAAACTTTTGCGGCGAATGATTAGGCTTGATGATTTAGAATAGAATTCCGAAGTAACGAAGTGCAGAAAACAGTAAAGGAGTGCTTAAAATCGAAACCCTAATTCAAAAACCCTGGTTTTGGAACTTCGAAGAACGTGCTAAAAAAGCCGAGTCACGGTCGAAATTTTTCGAAACTTTTGCGGCGAATGATTAGGCTTGATGATTTAGAATAGAATTTCGAAGTAACGAAGTGCAGAAAACAGTAAAAGAGTGCTTAAAATCGAAACCCTGATTTTGGACATTCGAAGAACGTGCTAAAAAAGCCGAGTCACGGTCGAAATTTTTCGAAACTTTTGCGGCGAATGATTAGGATTGATGATTTAGAATAGAATTTCGAAGTAACGGAGTGCAAAAAACAGTAAAAGAGTGTTTAAAATCGAAACCCTAATTCGGAAACCCTTATTTTGGAAATCGAAGTACATGATAAAAAAACCGAGTC
>NW_019270048.1:0-1004 GCF_002738365.1 Cucurbita moschata
TTTTTGGGTTGTAGTTTATTCGATAACACTTGCATATTAGAACAATTCAACATTACATGCCTTACTTACAAGTAAAATACTAGACCATCAACTTTTTATTTTATAGTCCAACAACAGCTCAAGAAAATAGATTTCAAACTTGAGAGAAAAAAATATATTGAGTAGGAGTTAAAAATGTTGCAATTTTTTTAGAAAGGGCATTTGGTCTAATGGTATGATTCTCGCTTAGGGTGCGAGAGGTCTTGAGTTCAATTCTCAGAATGCCCCTATGTTCATTTCTCAGCAACAGCACCCTTTTAATATCCCTATTTAATTATTCTTTTTTCGCATTATCGCAAACCCATGGATTTCATTAACAAAGAAAATAAATGAAATAATGATGATACATTCCATAAACAACTTAATATATAGTCCATAATAAGGGCATTTGGTCTAGTGGTATGATTCTTGCTTTGGGTGCAAGAGGTCATGAGTTCGATTCTCGGAATGCTCCTCCAAAAGAAAAAAAAAAACCAAAAAAAAAAAGTTTAGATATCAACGTTGTCACAATCTTTTTAAGAAAGATGAGCCCGAAGATACTTATATAAGGATTATTGTATCATTATGGCTATGTCTCTTTTATAGATAAAAGAGAGTAATTTCCAAGCACATATAGAGAGGACTTATTGTAAGTAAAGAAAGCAATATACTGCTACTTATAGAGAGAGAATTTGATGAATTCCACAAAAGATAAGAGCTCATAGGATGAATTTGATGAATTCCACAACATAGGATGAATTTGATGAATTCCACAACATAGGATGAATTTGATGAATTCCACAAAAGATAAGAGCTCATAGGATGGCGGTAGCGTCCGATGCATATGACGGAACTTCTTCACAATTGCAATATTTGATGAATTCCACAAAAGATAAGAGCTCATAGGATGGCGGTAGCGTCCGATGCATATGACGGAACTTCTTCACAATTGCAATATTTGATGAATTCCACAAAAGATAAGAGCT
>NW_019270048.1:1014-1262 GCF_002738365.1 Cucurbita moschata
CCTAGAAACCATTCCCCCAATTCAATCCGCCATTGAAGAACTTCAAGAAAAACTTGAAAATCCAATCCGAGGATACATGATGATTCGTCGAGCAAGAATGATTCCAATCTGTTTCTGCACCTCCAAGGAATGCTTCCAAAGAAGATCACGAAGAAAAATAACCTCGAGAGAGTGTTGAATTGATGGGACGAAATTAAATTGGGAATAAGAGTCGAATTCCTATCTACGATCTCTTTTCCTTCAAATTA
>NW_019270049.1:0-1258 GCF_002738365.1 Cucurbita moschata
CCTCAACCCTTACGAAAAGACCCTCGTGGAGGCACCCGAATGGCTACGTGAAAAACCTTTGTTTCTTTCGATGTTTTTCGACGAATCTGTAAGGAAACGCTCAAGTTTAAGAATCTTACACATATAATGTTTAAAATACGAATATTTTTCACTTTCTCTTCCGGGCCATTTTGCACTCAAAATCCATAGGTGTTAACATAGGAACTTTTTTGCCCATTGAGACAGGGTCGTTAACTCGATCTGAAAAGATGTTTTCTCGTTTTAGTATCATACCATATCCATATAAGATTGTCCTAAGCTTAAAATATGGAATAAAAAAAACATTTACTCGTGTCGAAAAGACTTCACAACCTCAACCCTCACGAAAAGACCCTCGTGGAGGCACCCGAATGGCTACGTGAAAAACCTTTGTTTCTTTCGATGTTTTTCGACGAATCTGTAAGGAAACGCTCAAGTTTAAGAATCTTACACATATAAATGTTTAAAATACGAATATTTTTCACTTTCGCTTCCGGGCCATTTTGCACTCAAAATCCATAGGTGTTAACATAGGAACTTTTTTGCCCATTGAGACAGGGTCGTTAACTCGATCTGAAAAGATGTTTTCTCATTTTAGTATCATACCATATCCACATAAGATTGTCCTAAGCTTAAAATATGGAATAAAAAAAACATTTACTCGTGTCGAAAAGACTTCACAACCTCAACCCTTACGAAAAGACCCTCGTGGAGGCACCCGAATGGCTACGTGAAAAACCTTTGTTTCTTTCGATGTTTTTCGACGAATCTGTAAGGAAACGCTCAAGTTTAAGAATCTTAAACATATAAATTTTAAAATACGAATATTTTTCACTTTCGCTTCCGGGCCATTTTGCACTCAAAATCCATAGGTGTTAACATAGGAACTTTTTTGCCCATTGAGACAGGGTCGTTAACTCGATCTGAAAAGATGTTTTCTCGTTTTAGTTTCATACCATATCCACGTAAGATTGTCCTAAGCTTAAAATATGGAATAAAAAAAACATTTACTCGTGTCGAAAAGACTTCACAACCTCAACCCTTACGAAAAGACCCTCGTGGAGGCACCCGAATGGCTACGTGAAAAACCTTTGTTTCTTTCGATGTTTTTCGACGAATCTGTAAGGAAACGCTCAAGTTGAAGAATCTTACACATATAAATGTTTAAAATACGAATATTTTTCACTTTCGCTTCCGGGCCATTTTGCACTCAAAATCCATAGGTGTTAACATAGGAACT
>NW_019270050.1:0-813 GCF_002738365.1 Cucurbita moschata
AAAAGTTTCAAAAAACGTCGACCGTGACCCAGCTTTTTTAGCACGTTCTTCGAATGTCCAAAATCAGGGTTTCCGAATTAGGGTTTCGATTTTAAGCACTCTTTTACTGTTTTCTGCACTTCGTTACATCGAAATTCTAAAATAAATCATCAAGCCTAAACATTCGCCGCAAAAGTTTCGAAAAACGTCGACCGTGACTCGGCTTTTTTAGCACGATCTTCGAATGTCCAAACTTAGGGTTTCTATATTAGGGTTTCGATATTAAGCACTCTTTTACTGTTTTCTGCACTCCGTTACTTCGAAATTCTATTCTAAATCATCAAGCCTAATATTCGACGCAAAAGTTTCAAAAAACGTCGACCGTGACCCAGCTTTTTTAGCACGTTCTTCGAATGTCCAAAATCAGGGTTTCCGAATTAGGGTTTCGATTTTAAGCACTCTTTTACTGTTTTCTGCACTCCGTTACTTCGAAATTCTATTCTAAATCATCAAGCCTAATATTCGACGCAAAAGTTTCAAAAAACGTCGACCGTGACTCGGCTTTTTTAGCACGATCTTCGAATGTCCAAACTTAGGGTTTCTATATTAGGGTTTCGATATTAAGCACTCTTTTACTGTTTTCTGCACTCCGTTACTTCGAAATTCTATTCTAACTTATCAAGCCTAATCATTCCCCGCAAAATTTTCAAAAAACGTGGATCGTGACTCTGTTTTTTTAGCACGTACTACGATTTCCAAAATCTGGGTTTTCGATTAAGGGTTTCGATTTTAAGCACTCTTTTACTGTTTTCTGCACTCCGTTACTTCGAAATT
>NW_019270050.1:1062-1258 GCF_002738365.1 Cucurbita moschata
GCTTTTTTTAGCACGTTCTTCGAAGTTCCAAAACCAGGGTTTCCGAATTAGGGTTTCGATTTTAAGATTTCTTTTACTGTTTTCTGCACTCCGTTACTTCGAAATTCTATTCTAAATCATCAAGGCTAATATTCGACGCAAAAGTTTCAAAAAACGTCGACCGTGACTCGGCTTTTTTAGCACGTTCTACGAATGT
>NW_019270051.1:0-1256 GCF_002738365.1 Cucurbita moschata
TTGTCCTAGGCTTAAAATATGGAAGAAAAAAAACATTTACTCGTGTCGAAAAGACTTCACAACCTCAACCCATACGAAAAGACCCTCGTGGAGGCACCCGAATGGCTACGTGAAAAACCTTTGTTTCTTTCGACGTTTTTCGACGAATCTGTAAGGAAACGCTCAAGTTTAAGAGTCTTACACATATAAATGGTGAAAATACGACTTTTTTTCACTTTCGCTTCCGGGCCATTTTGCACTCAAAATCCATAGGTGTTAACATAGGAACTTTTTTTGCCCATTGAGACAGGGTCGTTAACTCGATCTGAAAAGTTGTTTTCTCGTTTTAGTATCATACCATATCCACTAAAGATTGTCCTAGGCTTGAAATATGGAAGAAAAAAAACATTTACTCGTGTGGAAAAGACTTCACAACCTCAACCATTACGAAAAGACCCTCGTGGAGGCACCCGAATGGCTACGTGAAAAACCTTTGTTTCTTTCGATGTTTTTCGACGAATCTGTAAGGAAACGCTCAAGTATAAGAGTCTTACACATATAAATGGTGAATATACGACTTTTTTTCACTTTCGCTTCCGGGCCATTTTGCACTCAAAATCCATAGGTGTTAACATAGGAACTTTTTTTGCCCATTGAGACAGGGTCGTTAACTCGATCTGAAAAGTTGTTTTCTCGTTTTAGTATCATACCATATCCACTAAAGATTGTCCTAGGCTTGAAATATGGAAGAAAAAAAAACATTTACTCGTGTTGAAAAGACTTCACAACCTCAACCATTACGAAAAGACCCTCGTGGAGGCACCCGAATGGCTACGTGAAAAACCTTTGTTTCTTTCGACGTTTTTCGACGAATCTGTAAGGAAACGCTCAAGTTTAAGAGTCTTACACATATAAATGGTGAAAATACGACTTTTTTTCACTTTCGCTTCCGGGCCATTTTGCACTCAAAATCCATAGGTGTTAACATAGGAACTTTTTTTGCCCATTGAGACAGGGTCGTTAACTCGATCTGAAAAGTTTTTTTCTCGTTTTAGTATCATACCATATCCACTAAAGATTGTCCTAGGCTTGAAATATGGAAGAAAAAAAACATTTACTCGTGTTGAAAAGACTTCACAACCTCAACCCTTACGAAAAGACCCTCGTGGAGGCACCCGAATGGCTACCTGAAAAACCTTTGTTTCTTTCGACGTTTTTCGACGAATCTGTAAGGAAAAGCTCAAGTTTAAGAGTCTTACACATATGAATGGTGAAAA
>NW_019270052.1:0-1254 GCF_002738365.1 Cucurbita moschata
ACTTTTCAGATCGAGTTAACGACCCTGTCTCAGTGGGCAAAAAAAGTTCCTATGTTAACACCTATGGATTTTGAGTGCAAAATGGCCCGGAATCGAAAGTGAAAAAAAGACGTATTTTCACCATTTATATGTGTAAGACTCTTAAACTTGAGCGTTTCCTTACAGATTCGTCGAAAAACATCGAAAGAAACAAAGGTTTTTCACATAGTCATTCGGGTTCCTCCACGAGGGTCTTTTCGTAAGGGTTGAGGTTGTGAAGTCTTTTCGACACGAGTAAATGTTTTTTTTCTTCCATATTTTAAGCTTAGGACAATCTTTAGTGGACATGGTATGATACTGAAACGAGAAAACAACTTTTCAGATCGAGTTAACGACCCTGTCTCAGTGGGCAAAAAAAGTTCCTATGTGTACCTATGGATTTTGAGTGCAAAATGGCCCGGAATCGAAAGTGAAAAAAAGTCGTATTTTCACCATTTATATGTGTAAGACTCTTAAACTTGAGCGTTTCCTTACAGATTCGTCGAAAAACATCGAAAGAAACAAAGGTTTTTCACATAGTCATTCGGGTTCCTCCACGAGGGTCTTTTCGTAAGGGTTGGGGTTGTGAAGTCTTTTCGACACGAGTAAATATTTTTTTTCTTCCATATTTTAAGCTTATGACAATCTTTAGTGGATATGGTATGATACTGAAACGAGAAAATAACTTTTCAGATCGAGTTAACGACCCTGTCTCAGTGGGCAAAAAAAGTTCCTATGTTAATACCTATGGATTTTGAGTGCAAAATGGCCCGGAATCGAAAGTGAAAAAAAGTCGTATTTTCACCATTTATATGTGTAAGACTCTTAAACTTGAGCGTTTCCTTACAGATTCGTCGAAAAACATCGAAAGAAACAAAGGTTTTTCACATAGTCATTCGGGTTCCTCCACGAGGGTCTTTTCGTAAGGGTTGGGGTTGTGAAGTCTTTTCGACACGAGTAAATGTTTTTTTTCTTCCATATTTTAAGCTTAGGACAATCTTTAGTGGATATGGTATGATACTGAAACGAGAAAACAACTTTTCAGATCGAGTTAACGACCCTGTCTCAGTGGGCAAAAAAAGTTCCTATGTTAACACCTATGGATTTTAAGTGTAAAATGGCCCGGAATCGAAAGTGAAAAAAAGTCGTATTTTCACCATTTATATGTGTAAGACTCTTAAACTTGAGCGTTTCCTTACAGATTCGTCGAAAAACATCGAAAGAAACAAAGGTTTT
>NW_019270053.1:0-335 GCF_002738365.1 Cucurbita moschata
TTCCGAATTAGGGTTTCGATTTTAAGCACTCTTTTACTGTTTTTTACACTCCGTTTCTTCGACATTCTATTTTAAATCATCAAGCCTAATCATTCGCAACGAAAGTTTCAAAAACCTTCGACCGTGATTCAGTTTTTTTAGCACGTACTTCAAACGTCCCAGATTAGGATTCGATTTTAATCTCTCTTTTACTGTTCTATGCACCCAGTTTCTTCGAAATGCTATTCTAATTCAACATGCCGGATCATTACCCACAGAAATTTCGAAAAACGTTGACTGTGACACGGTTTTTTTATCATGTACTTCAAACGTCACAGATTAGGGTTTCCGAATTA
>NW_019270053.1:680-1256 GCF_002738365.1 Cucurbita moschata
ATTCTATTTTAAATCATCAAGCCTAATAATTCACAACGAAAAATTTCAAAAAACGTCGACCATGACTCAGTTTTTTTAGCACGTACTTCAAACGTCCTAGATTAATGTTTGATTTTAATCTCTCTTTTACTATTCTATGCACTCCGTTTCTTCGAAATTCTATTCTAATTCAACATGCTTGATCATTACCCAAAGAAATTTCGATAAACGTTAACCGTGACTCGGTTTTTTTTTATCATGTACTTCAAACGTCACAGATTAGGGTTTCCGAATTAGGGTTTCGATTTTAAGCACTCTTTTATTATTTCATGGACACATCTTCTTAGAAATTGTATAATAATTCATTATGCCTGATCATTACCCAAAGAAATTTTGAAAAACGTTGACCGTGACTCGGTTTTTTTTTATCATGTACTTCAAACGTCACAGATTAGGGTTTCCGAATTAGCGTTTCGATTTTAAGCACTCTTTTACTGTTTTTTACACTCCGTTTCTTCGACATTCTATTTTAAATCATCAAGCCTAATCATTCGCAACGAAAGTTTCAAAAACCTTCGACCGTGACTCAGTTTTTTT
>NW_019270055.1:0-1054 GCF_002738365.1 Cucurbita moschata
TTGAGACAAGCATATGACTACTGGCAGGATCAACCAGGTAGCATTCCAACACGACGTTGCAAACCGGCATGCCACCACATTTCACCACCCTCCCCCTCCAAATGGAGCGTGAGAGAGGCAACAGCGGTGGCAACGCAAGAGCAAGCGTCATTCTTTCATGCTTCGTTTAGCAATAATACGTAGGCAACATTGTTCCAGGGGTTTTCCCAAGCACATCATGCCGCCAGATGCACGGCGTCCGAGAGTGCAAGCAACCGACACACATTTCGCAACAACCCATTCAAAAGGTTTGAAGCGATATGCAAAGCGGGCTTCCAAGTTCGTCATGCACCCAACAAGGGTGCCGACAGAAAGGGACTAACAAGACTCGATGCCTACCGGTGCACGAGGTAATCTGTGCAAGAACCAACGGACTACGGTCACTCAAAATACTTTGGGACACACCAATGAGGAGGGGATGTCGCCTACAGTTTGATGCCCGAGCATCAAGCCTACAGACCCAAGCAACCAAATCGCCACTCATGCGCCGTACGCTAAAACGACCTTGGACGACGATCGACTATTCACACCCACCGCGAGCGGGGGTTCAAAATCATCATTCGAAGCCAAGCCCAAAGCGTCGTGCGCGGTCAGGCCATCAACCATCCTAGAGACGGCCCGAGTTTGAAGGAAGCATCGAAACCATCCGTGCAAAGCGAGGCTCACGTCGCACGCCCGAAGGCACTTGACACCGCCCAACCGTGCACGTTCTGCCAACACGCAACCTTCAAAACATAGGGCTGCCCCAAGGATGGCCCGACGGCGTCACCACAACGTCGCACGCTCGACGAGGCTCATGTTGGACGCCCGAAGGCACCCAACTCCACCCCACCTTGCACGCTTTGTCGTCGTTCCGACCATCCACCATCCCGAAGGCAGCACAAGTTGGAAGGCCACATTCCATGCTCAACTGGTCTCATGTCGCACGCCCAAAGGCACCCGATTCCAACCAGCCGAACATGTTCTGGCACCACAGGCCTTCAAAACATAGGGCTGCCCCAAGGATGGCCCGACG
>NW_019270056.1:0-1254 GCF_002738365.1 Cucurbita moschata
TTTTTTTTTTTTTTTTTTTTTTTTTTTTTGTTTTTTTGTAGTAGGTCCTGATTCAAGTAAACCTAGGATGTATCGAAACCGGAATGAAAATATGACAAACTGAGATCAAACACGGAGGTGTTCACGCATGCAAGAGGTCGCCCACGCATGAGTATAGATGTGACACTAGAGAAGGAGTTGCGCTGCACTCTTAACACGTTGTTCATTTTTACTAATACAGAAGAGACTGGGTTGAATCGTTATAGTGAATCTAGCGTAGGGGACGGGTCATGTGCGGGTTGGATGAAGCGGTCGAGTCAAGTCAAATCTTCTCAACATGCAACACCCCTGGGAAACAGACACGTTGCACCACTCAAAATCCAACATGTATCCAACCATCAGTCAAATGCGCTTACTACCCCTCTGCCTGACACGTGTCCTCCGGTGGTTTGTCCTCCTCATTTTTATGCATATTGTTTTTCAAGATTCATAAGGTTCTTTTTTTATTTCTTTGGATTTTTGTATATTTTCCTACATAATCTAAATCAACATGATTTATTCATGAAAAGTCGTAGAGTACTCTTTCTTACAAAGTTGTAGAGCATTGATTAGTTTTTTTTATAATTTATTTCTAATCAACCACGGAAAGAAATAATTTTGATCAAAATTGGAAGAAAGCCATATTATTGCAGTTTCTTGTGGTTCTCTGGAATTTTGACTTTTGGTTCGAATTAATTCTAGCTTTCTTCATGAAACTTGTATGAAATTTCTCCAAGAACGACATATAAAAAATTCACAAGCTTATTCAAAAAAATCATCTCAAATTTAAAGGAAAACTAAAACAAAAAACTCGAAATCTTTACCATTCAATCCTTCTCGATTCTTGGTAAATTTAGACTATCCAAATATTCAGATTGAGTCTTCTCATTGTTATGAGTAACTTTAATTAAGGGTCTAGGGTCATAATCCAACTCCTAGATTGAAACATTCAAATGAGGCATGAGGACAAAAGGACTATTTTACCCCTTTAGTTTACTTGAATCGAATTTCCTAATTTTTTTCTATTATTATTTATATTTTCTAAACAATTTTCTCTTGAAATTTGGTCTCTAGCCCTCTCAATAAAATTTAAATTTGAACTTTAAAGAAAAATCAGATAATTAATTTCTCATTATACAATCATTTCGAATCACACCATAGGTGAGTGGTTGGTTTTATGAGGAAGAAGATGTTTCGAGTGAACCGACCCAAACTAATTCACTTGTACTTTACCTC
>NW_019270057.1:0-1254 GCF_002738365.1 Cucurbita moschata
TAAGGATCGCTAAGATGTCCTAGCATGAAGGCATCCATTTTCTTAGCAGGTTAGAATATGCATGATTAAGATTACAGACGGGAAACTTTGGATAAAAATACATTATATGTACAATATAAAAAAATTACCGTTATGTCCCTAGAATAAGATTCCGAGATGCATGTTTTTATGTTACACAAAGCTAGGAAGAGACTTATGATGAATATGAGTTTGGCAATACGGATGAGTAAACTATGTAAGATGTAAGAAATTACAAAAATGTCCCTATAGTGAGACTTCTGATGAATTTTTCTTTATATATTTTCCGTTGTGTTAGAGAAGAGGATGAGATATTATGATATATATTTCAGGCAATTGATGGATGTTATCTTCCCGTTATGCTTGTTTGATTTCATGAATATTTTAGTGTATGTTTCCAGTGCTTTAGTTGATTGATAGGATATGTAACACAAAAAAATGAAGGAAAGCCCCTTATGCAAGACCCAAAGGATCCAAGGAAGGAAAGTAAGAGGATTAAGCAAGGAGAAGGATCTTAGTAAGTCATTTCCATACCCTAACAAGTAATCTTAAGGACTTAAGACCTTTGGAGAAGGATTGAGAATGAAAGCGTAAGCGAAAAGGACAAAAATGTCATTTTTCAAATTATCGAGTATCTTTCCGAATTTTTAATTCCTTATCTAAAATAAATTTCAAGATGCTCAAGAAGGGAGAAATGACCAATAAGGGATGAAGACTTTTTAGAAAAATTATGGATTTTTTGAAAAAAGAATAATAAAATATTCACAAAGCGGCAAATTACCAAAAATACCCTTGAAGTTAAGGAAAATTACGGATTTGCCATTCTGCTAAAAACATCAGAACCTTCTTAGTACATTCTGCACAAAATCCTTCGAATCTTGACTCCAGCCGTTGGATCTCCTCCAAACTTGGATATATTCTAGAACACTCACGGATCATCACATCCAACGACTAGGATTCAAAACCAAAGATGGCGAGGCTCTGATCGGAGTAGATATTGTCGACGAATTTTTTAGACAATTCACGACGATTCTGGAGCTCCCATTGTCGGTTTAAGTTTCTCCTATAAATTCTGAAGTTCGAGCAATCGTTTGGAACAAGAATTGAGTAAGGTCGAGCTCCCAATCGTTGGCAATAAGTGTTTAGATTTTGGGTCTCCTACTCTCGTGTTTCTTCCAAATTCGAGAGAAATTCTCCACCATTTTCTTTCAAACTTGTTCCTATAGCTTCTAAACA
>NW_019270058.1:0-1252 GCF_002738365.1 Cucurbita moschata
GTTACTTCGAAATTCTATTCTAAATCATCAAGCCTAATCATTTGCAACAAAAGTTTCGAAAAACGTCGACCGAGACTCGGTTTTTTAAGCACGTTCTTCGAACATCCAAAATCAGGGTTCCGAATTTAGGTTTCGATCTTTAGCACTCTTTTATTGTTTTCTGCAGACCGTTACTTCGAAATTCTATTCTTAATCATCAAGCCTAATCATTCGCCGCAAAAGTTTCGAAAAACGTCGACCGTGACACGGTTTTTTAAGCACGTTCTTTGAACGTAAAAAATCAGGTTTCCGAATTTGGGTTTCGATTTTAAGAACTCTTTTACTGTTTTCTGCACTCCGTTACTTCGAAATTCTATTCTAAATCATCAAGCCTAATCATTCGCCGTAAAAGTTTCAAAAATCGTCGATCGTGAGACGGTTTTTTAAGCACGTTCTTCGAACGTCCAAAATCGAAACCAAAATTCGGAACGTCCAAAATCAGGGTTCCAAATTTAGGTTTCGATCTTAAGAACTCTTTTACTGTTTTCTGCAGACCGTTACTTCGAAATTCTATTCTAAATCATCAAGCCTAATCATTCGCCGCAAAAGTTTCGAAAAACGTCGACCGTGACTCGATTATTTTTAACACGTTCTTCGAACGTCAAAAATCAGGGTTTCAAATTAGGGTTTCGATTTTAAGCACTCTTTTACTGTTTTCTGCAGACCGTTACTACGAAATTCTATTCTAAATCATCAAGCCTATTCATTTGCCGCAAAAGTTTCAAAAAACGACGACCGTGACACGGTTTTTTACGCACGTTCTTCGAACGTCAAAAATCAGGGTTGCGAATTTGGGTTTCGATTTTAAGCAGTCTTTTACTGTTTTTTGCACTCCGTTACTTCGAAATTCTATTCTAAATCATCAAGCCTAATCATTCGCCCCAAAAGTTTCGAAAAACGTCGATCGTGACTCGGTTTTTTTAGCACGTTCTTCGAACGTCCAAAATAAGGGTTACGAATTAGGGTTTCGATTTTAAGCACTCTTTTACTGTTTTCTGCACTCCGTTACTTCGAAATTCTATTCTAAATCATCAAGCCTAATCATTCGCCGCAAAAGTTTCGAAAAACGTCGACCGTGACACGGTATTTTAAGCACGTTCTTCGAACGTCAAAAATCAGGGTTCCGAATTTGGGTTTCGATTGTCAGCACTCTTTTACTGTTTTCTGCACTCCGTTACTTCGAAATTCTATTCTAAATCATCAAGCCTAATCA
>NW_019270059.1:0-1252 GCF_002738365.1 Cucurbita moschata
CTTATTCAAATTTTAAATATATTTTTATTTAATGTATCAAAATACATTAATTGATTTAATATTTAATGGTATCAAATACAATGATTATATTTTTTATTTAATATATCTAATATATTAAATATTAAATGAACCTTCAAATTAAATATATGTTTTCTATTATTTAATATATTTAATATATTAAATATTAATGTGACATTTCAAATTAAATTTATTTTCTCCTTTATATTTAATATATCTAATATACTAAATATCAATTTGAACACTTCAAATTTTCTTTCAAATAAATTGAACCTTTTAACGTTACTATGTTACTGTGAGCTAGCAAATGACCTTATGACCTATAAATTATAAGCTCCAATGATATAAAATTAATTAATTAAACTCTTTAATTAATCAATTTCCATCTGTTAACTATAAGTCACTCCACTATAGACCTAGAGTTGCACTTTTATGCACTGTAGGACAAGTTATGTTCATTGATATAACCATTACAAGCAAGTCGATCCTTCACGATTTGTTCATAAACACAGTTCGGTCAAAAGTCTATTTTACCTCTGTAATTACATCTTTCACCTTAAGTACCACTGATTCTCTAATTAACAATTTGTCTATGATCCAATCATAAACCAAATCCCTCCGAAGCTAATGAGAGGGTGGGGCCCAATTTTTCAAGTTTCGAAATCAGCACTTAATAGAACAACTCATCTACTTTCCTTACATGAAAGGGAGTGAATTCCATCTTATGATATTATTTTCCCAACTTTCTTTTTGGTCAAGTCTCCAAAATGGTAGGCATATTGAATCAACTAAAAGAGTCATCCTCACCCATGTAAATTAAAGGACAAGTCCTCGTAGGCAGGAGTTCATAACTCACTCAGGATTAAGATCGAGTCGCATATGATCATCATGTGAAATATTAATCTTCTCAATTAACGGATTTATAAAGAGAGATTAAATATTTCGTGGTCTAGTGCTATACAAACTCATTGTATAGGATACCCCACTTACGTGTCTCCACATAAATGATTTGGATCAAATCATTTGTAACAATTACAAAGTGGGTAGTATCAATAGTGTTACCAGGATAAGGCACCCAACCTTATCCATATACTATAGACTCTTTATGTTATTACTTGAACACGATCCTTTTGTATGTCAACTACATATGGTTCAAAATTACATTAATAACCTTAGATTTTCATTCCATGGATAACAATCAAATTACAAATAAAATAATAAAAATTATTGTTAA
>NW_019270060.1:0-440 GCF_002738365.1 Cucurbita moschata
ATGATATTGAGCCTGGAGTCTATAAGAATTTAATGATCTTAAGAGAAATTCTTGTTTTATTAGAGGATACCAACTTTATATATGGTACTAGGAGTTCAAGAATCTGGATTTGAATCTGGTTAAGGAACAATAAGATTTGAAAGTTTTGAATTCTAGACCAAATTTGTAACTAATTATTTCTTTTCATGACTAATTATAAATTAAGAGAAAAATATTTTTGTAAAGATAGATTTATCTCTAAAGCTTTCGTGACGAAACCGTGTTTAGACTAGCAGTTTAAACTCAAGAGATGCGGTCACAAGTGTGATTATTTTGGATGGGTTCGTAATAGAACTTACCGTTGAGATGAGGGAGCCTTCAAAGGTTATGAACTCACAGATGGGGTTGTTATGTAGCGTTAGTCTGTCTTTGTGTTTGAGTTTTTTTGTACTTTTTTTTTT
>NW_019270060.1:552-1251 GCF_002738365.1 Cucurbita moschata
TTAATTTTACAACATTTTATTATTTTATATTAATTTACTTTTATTTTTATTTATTTTCACTCTCAATTTTAGTTTCTATTTGAGTTTTGAACCCTTAAAATTTGGGTTGTGACATATTGGTATCAGAGCACCTAGATTTTAAATTATATAGATTTTTTCTTAGGATAAAGAGTCGTATATCTCTATGATTCAGCTCGATGACACGTCTCTCCGCGACCAAGTAAGTAGTCTAACCCTATTTTGTAGTATATGATATGTTGTAAAACTTGTATGAATTTATTGTATGTTTTGATTTTCATGGTAGTTATAAAATGTCCTTACGTTAAAGAGTGAACGTTAACTATATAAGACAATACTGGATCAACGTTACAGTGTCTAGATATGGAGAGGAGGAAAAGAGTGGTCATGAGATATCTGACTAGCCTTAGGAAAACAGAGAGTTGTCGTTGAACAGTGCGAGACCTCTAATCCATGAAATTTTGGTACTAGAAATGAAGAAACTGGAGATGGTCCCTAAACGTCTGTATGGACCATTTCCAATTGCACTTTCTTTGGTTCCCTGGCAGCGTCATCCAGATTAACTGATATGAATTAAGAGACATCAATCATACAATATACTTCAATGAAGATGTGAAGAAAATGTTGTCAAAATTATAAAGCAATTCATGCCACATTGAAGAGGAATGAAGTTTGATTGTT
>NW_019270061.1:0-1250 GCF_002738365.1 Cucurbita moschata
TCGTATTTTAACCATTTATATGTGTAAGATTCTTAAACTTGAGCGTTTCCTTACAGTTTCGTCGAAAAACATCGAAAGAAACAAAGGTTCTTCACGTAGCCATTCGGGTGCCTCCACGAGGGACTTTCCGTAAGGGTTGAGGTTGTGAAGTCTTTTCGACACGAGTAAATGTTTTTTTTCTTCCATATTTTAAGCTTAGGACAATCTTACGTGGATATGGTATGATACTAAAACGAGAAAACATCTTTTCAGATCGAGTTAACGACCCTGTCTCAATGGGCAAAAAAGTTCCTATGTTAACACCTATGGATTTTGAGTGCAAAATGGCCCGGAAGCGAAAGTGAAAAATATTCGTATTTTAACCATTTATATGTGTAAGATTCTTAAACTTGAGCGTTTCCTTACAGATTCGTCGAAAAACATCGAAAGAAACAAAGGTTTTTCACGTAGCCATTCGGGTGCCTCCACGAGGGTCTTTTCGTAAGGGTTGAGGTTGTGAAGTCTTTTCGACACGAGTAAATGTTTTTTTTCTTCCATATTTTAAGCTTAGGACAATCTTACGTGGATATGGTATGATACTAAAACGAGAAAACATCTTTTCAGATCGAGTTAACGACCCTGTCTCAATGGGCAAAAAAGTTCCTATGTTAACACCTATGGATTTTGAGTGCAAAATGGCCCGGAAGCGAAAGTGAAAAATATTCGTATTTTAACCATTTATATGTGTAAGATTCTTAAACTTGAGCGTTTCCTTACAGATTCGTCGAAAAACATCGAAAGAAACAAAGGTTTTTCACGTAGCCATTCGGGTGCCTCCACGGGGGACTTTTCGTAAGGGTCGTGGTTGTGAAGTCTTTTCGACACGAGTAAATGTTTTTTTTCTTCCATATTTGAAGCTTAGGACAATCTTACGTGGATATGGTATGATACTAAAACGAGAAAACATCTTTTCAGATCGAGTTAACGACCCTGTCTCAATGGGCAAAAAAGTTCCTATGTTAACACCTATGGATTTTGAGTGCAAAATGGCCCGGAAGCGAAAGTGAAAAATATTCGTATTTTAACAATTTATATGTGTAAGATTCTTAAACTTGAGCGTTTCCTTACAGTTTCGTCGAAAAATATCGAAAGAAACAAAGGTTTTTCACGTAGCCATTCGGGTGCCTCCACGGGGGACTTTTCGTAAGGGTTGTGGTTGTGAAGTCTTTTCGACACGAGTAAATGTTTTTTTTCTTCCATATTTTAAGCTT
>NW_019270062.1:0-1249 GCF_002738365.1 Cucurbita moschata
CGAACGGGACAAATCGGGAGCCAAAGTACCTTCTCACGCGCCCTCACGCGCCAATACAAGGTCGGGGGTTCGTTTTCTCACGCGCCTGATCCGCGTACAGTCGCACATCCACTCGCGGCCTCCCACGTGCCTCGCGTGTCCTTCACGCGCTCGTCTTCAACCTCTTCTCCCTGCAATTTTTCCCAATCTTTTTCTTTAATACCCGTTGTGTCCCGAAGCAAAAATTTCATCTCTACAGCTCGAATTTCGTTCTGATTTCTTCTACAACTTTATAGATCTTCTAACTACGGTTCTCATCTCTACAGCTCGAATTTCGTTCTGATTTCTTCTACAACTTTATAGATCTTCTAACTACGGTTCTAATCTCTACAGCTCGAATTTCGTTCTGATTTCTTCTACAACTTTATAGATCTTCTAACTACGGTTCTAACAACTACAGCTCGAATTTCGTTCTGATTTCTTCTACAACTTTATAGATCTTCTAACTACGGTTCTAACAAACACAGCTCGAATTTCGTTCTGATTTCTTCTACAACTTTATAGATCTTCTAACTACGGTTCTAACAAACTTTATTTCATAACTTATTAGATTTCTTCTACAACTTTATAGATCTTCTAACTACGGTTCTAACAAACTTTATTTCATAACTTATTATGCAGTGTGAATCAAGATATCGAGATTTGAAGGTTCGGTGATATGGGTTTTTTTTCGTTACCTTCGAATCACTGTGAATCAAGATATCGAGATTTGAAGGTTCGGTGATATGGGTTTTTTTTCGTTACCTTCGAATCACCGTCCGATTCAGCTCGTGGCCGTATCCCCTTCCTGATATGGGTTTTTTTTCGTTACCTTCGAATCACCGTCCGATTCAGCTCGTGGCCGTATCCCCTTCCACAAATGATTCCTCAGCAACAACCCCTCTTTCTTTACCCTCGATTAATGTCCAATTTTAAGCAACCAAAACTCGAATTCTCAAAATTTCCTCCTCTGTTTTCCTGGGTTTTTCGCTAATCACCATTCTTCATTTTTTTCTTCCTTTTTAAAGCTTAATCCAGCCTTAACACACTTCCACATCCTCTAATCATCCACTCATGCATCCCACGCCTCCAGCTACGCGTCCGCCGCCCCTCATTCCCCCTTTACAGCAGCTGCTTGACGCAGCTGCTTCGTTTCGTTTTTTTTTTATTTTTTATTTATTATTATTATTATTATTATTATTATTATTATTATTATTATTATTATTATCAT
>NW_019270063.1:0-1248 GCF_002738365.1 Cucurbita moschata
CAGAGAAAGTGTGCTTTAAATCGAAACCCTAATTTGGAAACCCTAAACTTGGACGTTTGAACTACGTATTTAAAAAACCGAGTCACGGTCGACGTTCTTCGAAACTTTTGTTTGGAATTATTACGCCTGATGATTTAGGATATAATTTCCAAGAAACACAGTGCATCAAACAGAGAAAGAGTGCTTTAAATCGAAACCCTAATTTGGAAACCCTAAACTTGGACGTTTGAACTACGTATATAAAAAACCGAGTCACGGTCGATGTTCTTCGAAACTTTTGTTTGGAATGATTAGGCCTGATGATTTATGATATAATTTCCAAGAAACGCAGTGCATCAAACAGAGAAAGTGTGCTTGAAATCGAAACCCTAATTTGGAAACCCTAAACTTGGACGTTCGAATTACGTATTTAAAAAACTAGGTCACGGTCGACGTTCTTCGAAACTTTTGTTTGGAATGATTAGGCCTGATGATTTAGGATATAATTTCAAAGAAACACAGTGCATAAATCAGAGAAAGTGTGCCTTAAATCGAAACCCTAATTTGGAAACCCTAAACTTGGACGTTTGAACTACGTATTTAAAAAACCGAGTCACGGTCGACGTTCTTCGAAACTTTTGTTTGGAATGATTAGGCCTGATGATTTAGGATATAATTTCAAAGAAACACAGTGCATAAAACAGAGAAAGTGTGCTTTAAATCGAAACCCTAATTTGGAAACCTTAAACTTGCTCGTTTGAACTACGTATTTAAAAAACCGAGTCACGGTCGACTTTCTTCGAAACTTTTGTTTGGAATGATTAGGCCTTTTGATTTAGGATATAATTTCAAAGAAACACAGTGCATAAATCAGAGAAAGTGTGCCTTAAATCGAAACCCTAATTTGGAAACCCTAAACTTGCTCGTTTTAACTACGTATTTAAAAAACCGAGTCACGATCGACGTTCTTAGAAACTTTTGTTTGGAATTATTACGCCTGATGATTTAGGATATAATTTCAAAGAAACACAGTGCATAAAACAGAGAAAGTGTGCTTTAAATCGAAACCCTAATTTGGAAACCTTAAACTTGCTCGTTTGAACTACGTATTTAAAAAACCGAGTCACGGTCGACGTTGTTCGAAACTTTTGTTTGGAATGATTAGGCCTGATGATTTATGATATAATTTCAAAGAAACGCAATGCATAAAACAAAGAAAGTGTGCTTGAAATCGAAACCCTAATTTGGAAACCCTAAACTTGGACGTTT
>NW_019270064.1:0-1246 GCF_002738365.1 Cucurbita moschata
GACATTCGAAGAACGTGCTAAAAAAGCCGAGTCACGGTCGACGTTTTTTGAAACTTTTGCGTCGAATATTTGGCTTGATGATTTAGAATAGAATTTCGAAGTAACGGATTGCAGAAAACAATAAAAGAGTAATTAAAATCGAAACCCTAATTCGGAAACCCTGATTTTGGACATTCGAAGAACGTGCTAAAAAAGCCGAGTCTTGGTCGACGTTTTTCGATACTTTTGCGGCGAATGATTAGGCTTGATGATTTATTTTAGAATTTTGAAGTAACGGAGTGCAGAAAACAGTAAAAGCGTGCTTAAAATCGAAACCCTAATTCGGAAACCCTGAGTTTGGACATTCGAAGAACATGCTAAAAGGCCGAGTAACGGTCGACGTTTTTCGAATCTTTGCGGTTAATGATTAGGCTTGATGAGTTAGAATAGAATTCCGAAGTAACGGAGTGCAGAAAACAGTAAAAGAGTGCTTAAAATCGAAACCCTAATTCGGAAACCCTGAGTTTGGACATTCGAAGAACGTGCTAAAAAAGCCGAGTCACGGTCGACGTTTTTTGAAACTTTTGCGTCGAATGATTAGGCTTGATGATTTAGAATAGAATTTCGAAGTAACGGAGTGCAGAAAACAGTAAAAGAGTGCTTAAAATCGAAACCCTAATTCGGAAACCCTGGTTTTGGAACTTCGAAGAACGTGCTAAAAAAGCCGAGTCACGGTCGACGTTTTTTGAAACTTTTGCGTCGAATGATTAGGCTTGATGATTTAGAATAGAATTTCGAAGTAACGGAGTGAAGAAAACAGTAAAAGAGTGCTTAATATCGAAACCCTAATTTTAGACATTCAAAGAACGTTCTAAAAAAGCCGAGTCACGGTAGACGTTTTTCGAAACTGTTGCGGCGAATGATTAGGCTTGATGATTCTAAAAAAGCCGAGTCACGGTCGACGTTTTTCGAAACTGTTGCGGCGAATGATTAGGCTTGATGATTTAGAATAGAATTTCGAAGTAACGGAGCGCAGAAAACAGTAAAAGAGTGCTTAAAATCGATACCCTTAATCGAAAACCCTGATTTTGGAAATCGTAGTACGAACAGTAAAAGAGTGCTTAAAATCGATACCCTTAATCGAAAACCCTGATTTTGGAAATCGTAGTACGTGCTAAAAAAACAGAGTCACGATCCACGTTTTTTGAAACTTTTGCGGGGAATGATTAGGCTTGATAAGTTAGAATAGAATTTCGAAGTAACGGAG
>NW_019270065.1:0-1172 GCF_002738365.1 Cucurbita moschata
CGACAAACAAAGAGGAAAAGGGAAGGAAGAGGACCGAAATCGGCGACGGAAACGCCGTGGGAAAGAGAGAGAAAGCTCGCCGGAAAATCGGCCGAAGTCGGGTAAGGAAGACGAGATCCACGGATCCTGGTCAACCCGAACCCAGAACCCGGGAGAGCCAGCCCGTTCCTCCCTTGGCCTCTACCTTCGGCCCAGCACAACTTCAGCGGCCCAAACCTCAAACCGGCCCAGAAGCTACGGTTCAGTTGAACCAACCCAGACCAGACCCACGGTCCAATTGAGCCGGCCTGCAAACCAAACTCCTGCGGCCCAGCCCAGTAAGCCGAGGCCCAACGATTAGTCTTGGCCCAGTAGCCCTCCACAGCCCACGACCCGAACCGGGCTGCGACCCGCGCTTCGACCCGACACTGCCGCCCGACGTGGCTTTCTCTGCTACTGCCACGTGTCACTCAACGGCGCAGGCAGTCCCTCGGCTCGGCTCGGCGCAAACGGCTCGGGCTCCCTCCGGCGACCCTCCGGCGGCTCCTCCGGCGGCTCCAGCGGCTGTTCGGCTCGGCTCACCTGTTTTCAGCCCGGTTTCCACTGTTCCGACCCTCCCGAATCTGTTTTCGGCCCCGATTAAGGTATCCGAGGCCGTTTCTGTAACGACCCGGGAAAGAAAGGAAAAAATATATATACATATAATAAAAATAAATAAATAAATAAATCAAATAAAGTAAAAAAAAAAAAAACTCAGTCGCCGGAAAACCCGCGAGTTTTCCGGCGACCGCCGAGTTTCGCGGAACCCACGCGAAACCACGGCCACAGCACGCCCACCCTCAACCCACGACACCCTGCAAAGTTTCAGAGACCTGCAAAGGGAGAAAAGAGAGAAAATTTGGAGAGAGAGAGAGAGATTTCGGACAAACGTCGGCGAGTGTCCAGTTTCTCCGACGAGGCCTCAAACCACCCTCAAAGTAACACCAAACGGCCTGTTACCACCATAAGAGGGATCCCTAACGAAAGCACAATAACTCGGGGTGCGTTTTGTGTTATTTCCTAAGCATCGTCGTCGGTGACCGAGGTCGGAAAGATTAGGGTTCTTAATCGATTCTTAGATCCATGGCTTTTAGGAGCTTTTAGGCCGCAAAACTCCCAGAAAAGAGAGAAGGACGACAAACAAAGAGGAAAAG
>NW_019270066.1:0-606 GCF_002738365.1 Cucurbita moschata
GATCGACGTTTTTTGAAACTTTTACGCCGAATGATTAGGCTTGATGATTTAGAATAGAATTTCGAAGTAACGGAGTGCAGAAAACAGTAAAAGAGTTCTTAAAATCGAAACCCAAATTCGGAACCCTAATTTTTGAGGTTCGAAGAACGTGCTTAAAAAACCGTGTCACGGTCGACGTTTTTCAAAACTTTTGCGGCGAATGATTAGGTATGATGATTTAGAATAGAATTTCGAAGTAACGGAGTGCAGAAAACAGTAAAAGAGTGCTTAAAATCGAAACCCAAATTCGGAACCCTGATTTTTGACGTTCGAAGAACGTGCTTAAAAAACCGTGTCACGGTCGACGTTTTTCGAAACTTTTGCGGCGAATGATTAGGCTTGATGATTTAGAATAGAATTTCGAAGTAACGGAGTGCAGAAAACAGTAAAAGACTGCTTAAAATCGAAACCCAAATTCGGAACCCTTATTTTTGACGTTCGAAGAACGTGCTTAAAAAGCCGTGTCACGTTCGACGTTTTTTGAAACTTTTGTGGCGAATGATTAGGTTTGATGATTTAGAATAGAATTTCGAAGTAACGGAGTGCAGAAAACAGTAAAAGAGTGCT
>NW_019270066.1:908-1245 GCF_002738365.1 Cucurbita moschata
ATTTCGAAGTAACGGAGTGCAGAAAAAAGGAAAAGAGTGCTTAAAATCGAAACCCAAATTCGTAACCCTTATTTTTGACGTTCGAAGAACGTGCTTAAAAAACCGTGTCACGGTCGACGTTTTTCGAAACTTTTGCGGCGAATGATTAGGCTTAATTATTTAGAATAGAATTTCGAAGTAACGGAGTGCAGAAAACAGTAAAAGAGTTCTTAAGATCGAAACCTAAATTCGGAACCCTGATTTTGGACGTTCCGAATTTTGGTTTCGATTTTGGACGTTCGAAGAACGTGCTTAAAAAACCGTCTCACGATCGACGTTTTTTGAAACTTTTACGCCG
>NW_019270067.1:0-1245 GCF_002738365.1 Cucurbita moschata
AAAGGGGTTGGTTTTCAATCTTGACGCAATCTGGTCGCGTTATTTTCGTTTTCTTATCTATTTACCATTGAATTATAAATTAAATTTATAGCCGCCCAATAAAAATAATTTATTTTATAAGCTTTTTTGAATCAACATGATCAGCGTCACGGTCTTACATTGGTCGCGTCATGGTTTTTTGTTTATTACGTCTCTCAAGTGGTCTGATGGGCGCCACTCGCATGTTGCCTTCTTGTCTATCGTGTAGGTCAAAACCTACTCTCTTAGATATGATATTTTCTACGAGAGATCTCACATCGATCGGAATGGTGAACAAAATATTTTTTACAAGGGTGTGAAAACCTCTGATAGAAGCGTTTTAAAACCTTGAGAGAAAACCCCAAAGAAAACAATATCGACCCGGGAATTTGACATTTTAATCAAAAGTACATAATTTATAACAATTTAGCTGTGTTATTGTAACACCCGCTTATCGTCAACGATTAATAGGAGTTAACATCGACAATATTAAGATACTCTGATATCCAATCATAAAATTCAAAGTATTTCTAAAAAAAACATCCAGTAAAATATTTAAAAAAACAGTACTTTAACAAAAAAAACTTAAAACGACTAAGGTAAATTCTTGACAACGGAAACATAATTACATAACAGACCCAGACATGGATTCCCAGTAGTCTCTAGCCCGCTGGTCTCATCCTCGGCTGGCCTGCAACATCTACATCTGGAAAGAAAAGTTATAATAATTCTGATGAGTAATTAGCTAGCTTATCATTCACGGGTTCATAACTAATCTTTCCAGGTGTTTTTACGTTTTATTCATCACTGACTCCTAGTTCTCTTACTAGGGTCATCTGTTCGTTAATGAGGTATCTCAGCTACCTCCAGCTAGGTTACTGACTCTCTCTCAATATGCTTATCTAGAATTTTCGGACTCATATGTAAGACTCGCTCTCGGTCAAATACGGCCCGTCTACTAATTGCTCTGGCGGCCTGTTTATCTCATATACCAACGGTCAGGAGTACTCATGCTCCCTGACTTAGCACACAGCGCGTTGACCAGGAACTCCGCGGGAATTAGTAGACTATCATACTCAGTAAATAAACCATAGCTCAATAACCAATAAGCATATCTAGAGTCATAACCTTCCCATTAACATGCATAACATACTCACAGTTACTGCATGCTTCCATACATGTATCATGATCAACACGTAGAACATTTTCCCCCTTGAATGTACGTTT
>NW_019270068.1:0-1242 GCF_002738365.1 Cucurbita moschata
TTTTTCATAACTTTTGTGGGAAATGATTAATCTTGATGATTTAGTATATTATTTCGAAGAAACGGAGTGCATACTGCAGAAAGAGTGTTCTTCAAATCGAAACCCTAAACTGGGAGGTTTGAAGTTCAAGCTCAAAAAAACCGAGTCACGGTCGACGTTTATTCGAAACTTTTGTGTGGAATTATTAGGCTTGATGATTTAGAATAGATTTTCGAAGACATGGAGTGCATCAAATAGAGAAAAAGTGCTACAAGTCGAAATCCTTATTCGGAAACCCTACACTCGGACGTTTTTCGAAACTTTTGTGGGGAATGATTAGGCCTGATTATTTACAATAGATTTTCGAAGAAACGGAGTGCATAAAACAGAGAAAGTGTGCTTCAAATTTAAACCCTAATTCGGAAACCCGAAACTGGGACGTCTGAAAGACGTGATCAAAAAACCGAGTCACAGTCGACGTTTGTCGAAACTTTTGTGGGGAATTTTGAGGCTTGATGATTTAGAATAGAATTTCGAAGAAATCGAGTGCATAAAAAAGAGAAAAACTGCTTCAAATCGAAACCCTAATTTCGAAACCCTAAACTGGGAGGTTTGAAGTTCGAGCTCAAAAAAACCGAGTCACGGTCGACGTTTATTCGAAACTTTTGTGTGGAATTATTAGGCTTGATGATTTAGAATAGAATTTCGAAGAAACGAAGTGCATAAAACAGACAAAGTGTGCTTCAAATTTAAACCATAATTCGTAACCCCTAATTTGGGACGTTTGAAGTACATGCTCAAAAAACCGACTCACGGTCAACATTTTTCATAACTTTTGTCGGAAATGATTAATCTTGATGATTTAGTATATTATTTCGAAGAAACGGAGTGCATACTGCAGAAAGAGTGTTCTTCAAATCGAAACCCTAAACTGGGAGGTTTGAAGTTCGAGCTCAAAAAAACCGAGTCACGGTCGACGTTTATTCGAAACTTTTGTGTGGAATTATTAGGCTTGATGATTTAGAATAGATTTTCGAAGACATGGAGTGCATCAAATAGAGAAAAAGTGCTACAAGTCGAAATCCTTATTCGGAAACCCTACACTCGGACGTTTAAAGGACGTGATCAAAAAATCAAGTCACGGTCTTCGTTTTTCGAAACTTTTGTGGGGAATGATTAGGCCTGATTATTTACAATAGATTTTCGAAGAAATGGAGTGCATAAAACAGACAAAGTGTGCTTCAAATTTAAACCCTAGTTTGG
>NW_019270069.1:0-1241 GCF_002738365.1 Cucurbita moschata
ATGTAAATTTGTTAACTTAATAAGGATCGTTTTAAATTTATGTTACTGTTGTAAATTTGGCTCTATTTCTCAACACTAATACCTTGTTTAATGTTGAGGTATTAGTGTTGAGAAAAACTCAAATCTTATTATAATTATAGTTTTGATATAACACACCACAAGAAATTAATATGGTACTTGTGTATGCATTTTTGAAGAAAAAGGAAAGTGAAATCGAACTTAAAAGTGTTTGTCTTTTGTAGGGATTAAAAGTAATAGGGAAGTAGGGATTAAAAGTGTTTGTCTTTTGTATAACTTCTACCTTAAAAATAATAGTTTAGGGATCATCATTGCTCCAACATAAAATCGAACTCAGGGATGTACCTCATATCAACATTGCTAATCTTCAAGATGCTCCAATCGAGAATCGAACTCAGGTCTATATCATGGCAGGATACTATTCTACCAATAGACCACTAGTGCATCTACCTTAAAGAAGATCCATAACGTACTCGTATTTTGGTCATGCAGTTCTTCCGAAGCCCTTCACTTTTAGTTTCACTTCTCGATTTAAAAACAAAAAGCTTGATAGTCCTACTCGTGAAATTTATAAATATAAACAATGTTGTAACAAACACAAGTTTCAACATTTTGCACTAATATTCATCATTGCCAATCTTCACAAGATGCACCAGCCGAGAATCGAACTCGGGTCTGTACCGTGGTAGGGTACTATTTTACCACTAGACCACTGGTGCAGGTACCTTTAGGTATATCCATAACGTACTCGTATTTTTGTCATATAGTTCTACTGAAGCCCTTAGCTTTTAGTTTCACCTCACGATTTAAAAAAAAAAAAAAGCTCGATAGTGCTACTCGTGAAATCTGTAAATATAAACGATATTGTGACAAACCCAAGTTTGAACATTATGCATTAATATCATTATAGCTAATCTTCAAGATGCACCAGTCGAGAATCGAACTCGGGTCCGTATCGTGGCAAGGTACTCCATACAGTACACATATTTTGGTCATGCAGTTCTTCTCAAGCCCTTAACTTTTTGTTTCACATCTCGATATAAAAACAAAAAGCTCGATAGTGCTACTCGTGAAATCAATAAAGTTAAAAGAAATGTTGTACCAAACCCAATTTTGAACATTATGCACTAATATAATAATCATAGCTAATCTTCAAGATGCAAGAGCCGAGAATTGAATTCGGGTCTACATCGTGGCAGGGTACTATTCTACCACTAGACCAC
>NW_019270070.1:0-1222 GCF_002738365.1 Cucurbita moschata
CTAATTATGGCCATAAAGTGTGAATGTTACAACTTTTAGAATGCCTTTAATAGTTTCATTTTGAGGCTATATAAAGCCATCTATGTTGTATTTGTAATAAGACTTAGAAGATATATCAAAAGAAGCAATTGTGCTTTTCTTTAGCCAATGGCTAAGTTTCTTTGCAATTCTATGTAGTTTAGATTGCATGTAGAATCATTCAAGCTCGACATGATCAATCTTGCTTGTGGAGTGATTCGAATCTCAAACAAGTGTTTGAGATATTTGATCAACAAGAATCATTGAAGCTAGACATGATCGATCTTGCTTCTGGAGTGATCCGAATCTCAAACAAAGTGTTCTTGGCTTGAGATATTCGATCGACAAGGTAATCCGAATCTTATTCCCCTTGTAGTTGATTCCTTATCGTATCACATGGCTTTATACAGCCTCAAAATGAAACTACTAAATACATTCCAAGAGTTGTAACATTCATACTTGATGGCCATAATTAACTATTATGTAATTGTAACCTAAAGTAAATTAAAAGTCTTAAAATACAATAATGAAATACAACAACTCTAAATTGTAACGCACCAAAAATTTATAACCATCAAACTTCCTTCCTCTTAATTGTGGCATGAATTGCAACATCTTTTGATAATTTTGTCAACATTTTCTTCACATCTTCATTGAAGTATATTGTATGATTGATGTCTCTTGGTTCATATCATTTCCCCTATTTATTCTTGAACGGTAAACTAAGACGAAAGAAAAGAGATTTATTGGACTTAACTCCTTGTGAACCTCTCCCTATTTCTTCTTTCATTTCACTTGGTAAATAGGTAAAGCTATTTTAGGGTCTTATTGCTTCGCTCCTCTCGCTAATTACTCATTCCCCTTCTTTCTTTCAGAGTCAACTTGATAAGCGCCTACAATGCTGGAATTTGCAAAGCTAGAGGTCCTTCTAGAATCCTTGCAAAACGCTCACAGAGAAAGCTAACTTAACGGATTGATTCCAACAAAGAGCTGGTTCAAAGATGAATGACTCTTAGATCAAACTTGGAATCTATGATGGTCACTCTTAGATATCAAGACAATTCACTCCAGAAAACACATTTTGAGGCTATATAAAGCCATGTTTGTTGTATTTGTAAGGAAGACTTAGAAGATATATCAAAAGAAGCATTTGTGCTTTTCTTTAGCCAATGGCTAAGTTTCTTTGCAATTCTGTGTAGTTTAG
>NW_019270071.1:0-1238 GCF_002738365.1 Cucurbita moschata
TGCACTCCGTTTCTTCGAAATTATATAATCTTTCAACATGCCTAATCATTATCGACAGGAATTTTGAAAAACGTCAAATGTGACTGGGTCTTTTTAGCATGTACTTCAAACGTCACAGATTAGGGTTCCCGAATTAGGGTTTCGATTTTAAGCACTCTTTTATTGTTTCATGCACACCTCTTCTTAGAAATTCTATAATAATTCATTATGCCTGATCATTACCCACAGAAATTTCGAAAAACGTTGACCGTGACTCGGTTTTTCGATATCATGTACTTCAAACGTCACAGATTAGGGTTTCCGAATTAGGGTTTCGATTTTAAGCACTATTTTTCTATTTTTTACACTCCGTTTCTTCGAAATTATATTCTCTTTCAACATGCCTGATCATTATCGACAGGAATTTTGAAAAACGTCAAACGTGACTGGGTCTTTTTAGCATGTACTTCAAACGTCACAGATTAGGGTTTCCGAATTAGGGTTTCGATTTTAAGCACTCTTTTATTGTTTCATGAACACCTATTCTTAGAAATTCTATAATAATTCAATATGCCTCATCATTACCCACAGAAATATCGAAAAACGTTGACCGTGACTCGGTTTTTTTTTATCATGTACTTCAAACGTCACAGATTAGGGTTTCCGAATTTAGGGTTTCGAATTAAAGCACTCTTTTACTGTTTTTTACACTCCATTTCTTCGACATTCTATTTTAAAGCATCAAGCCTAATCATTCGCAACGAAAGTTTCAAAAAACGTCGATCGTGACTCAGTTTTTTCAGCACGTACTTCAAACGTTCAGATTAGGGTTTGATTTTAATCTCTCTTTTACTGTTCTATGCACTCCGTTTCTTCGAAATTATATAATCTTTCAACATGCCTAATCATTATCGACAGGAATTTTGAAAAACGTCAAACGTGACTGGGTCTTTTTAGCATGTACTTCAAACGTCACAGATTAGGGTTTCCGAATTAGGGTTTCGATTTTAAGCACTCTTTTATTGTTTCATGCACACCTCTTCTTAGAAATTCTATAATAATTCATTATGCCTGATCATTACCCACAGAAATTTCGAAAAACGTTGACCGTGACTCGGTTTTTCGATATCATGTACTTCAAACGTCACAGATTAGGGTTTCCGAATTAAGGTTTCGATTTTAAGCACTATTTTTCTATTTTTTACACTCCGTTTCTTCGACATTCTATTTTAAATCATCAAGCCTAATCATTCGCAACG
>NW_019270072.1:0-1237 GCF_002738365.1 Cucurbita moschata
ACGAAAGTTTCAAAAAACGTCGATCGTGACTCAGTTTTTTTAGCACGTACTTCAAACGTCCCAGATTAGGGTTTGATTTTAATCTCTCTTTTACTGTTCTATGCACTCCGTTTCTTCGAAATTATATAATCTTTCAACATGCCTGATCATTATCGACAGGAATTTTGAAAAACGTCAAACGTGACTGGGTCTTTTTAGCATGTACTTCAAACGTCACAGATTAGGGTTTCCGAATTAGGGTTTCGATTTTAAGCACTCTTTTATTGTTTCATGCACACCTCTTCTTAGAAATTCTATAATAATTCATTATGCCTGATCATTACCCACAGAAATTTCGAAAAACGTTGACCGTGACTCGGTTTTTCTTTATCATGTACTTCAAACGTCACAGATTAGGGTTTCCGAATTTAGGGTTTCGAATTAAAGCACTCTTTTACTGATTTTTACACTCCGTTTCTTCGACATTCTATTTTAAATCATCCAGCCTAATCATTCGCAACGAAAGTTTCAAAAAACGTCGACCGTGACTCAGTTTTTTTAGCACGTACTTCAAACGTCCCTATTAAGGTTCGATTTTAATCTCTCTTTTACTGTTCTATGCACTCCGTTTCTTCGAAATTATATAATCTTTCAACATGCCTGATCATTATCGACAGGAATTTTGAAAAACGTCAAACGTGACTGGGTCTTTTTAGCATGTACTTCAAACGTCACAGATTAGGGTTTCCGAATTAGGGTTTCGATTTTAAGAACTCTTTTATTGTTTCATGCACACCTATTCTTAGAAATTCTACAATAATTCATTATGCCTGATCATTACCCACAGAAATTTCGAAAAACGTTGACCGTCACTCGGTTTTTCTTTATCATGTACTTCAAACGTCACAGATTAGGGTTTCCGAATTTAGGGTTTCGAATTAAAGCACTCTTTTACTGTTTTTTACACTCCGTTTCTTCGATATTCTATTTTTAATCATCAAGCCTAATCATTCGCAACGAAAGTTTCAAAAATCGTCGATCGTGACTCAGTTTTTTTAGCACGTACTTCAAACGTCCCAGATTAGGGTTTGATTTTAATCTCTCTTTTACTGTTCTATGCACTCCGTTTCCTCGAAATTATATTCTAATTCAACATGCCTGATCATTATCGACAGGAATTTTGAAAAACGTCAAAACGTGACTGGGTCTTTTTAGCATGTACTTCAAACGTCACAGATTAGGGTTTCCGAATTAGGGT
>NW_019270073.1:0-255 GCF_002738365.1 Cucurbita moschata
AGAATGTCGAAGAAACGGAGTGTAAAAAACAGAAAAAGAGTGCTTAAAATCGAAACCCTAATTCGGAAACCCTAATCTGTGACGTTTGAAGTACATGATAAAGAAAAACCGAGTCACGGTTAACGTTCTTCGAAATTTCTGTGTGTAATGATCAGGCATAATGAATTATTATAGAATTTCTAAGAAGAGGTGTGCATGAAACAATAAAAGAGTGCTTAAAATCGAAACCTTAATTCGGAAACCCTAATCTGTGAC
>NW_019270073.1:587-1237 GCF_002738365.1 Cucurbita moschata
GGAGTGTAAAAAACAGTAAAAGAGTGCTTTAATCCGAAACCCTAAATTCGAAAACCCTAATCTGTGACGTTTAAAGTACATGATAAAAAACAAACCGAGTCACGGTCAACGTTTTTCAAAATTTCTGTGGGTAATGATCAGGCATAATGAATTATTGTAGAATTTCTAAGAAGATGTGTGCATGAAACAATAAAAGAGTGCTTAAAATCGAAACCCTAATTCGGAAACCCTAATCTGTGACGTTTGAAGTACATGCTAAAAAGACCCAGTCACGTTTGACGTTTTTCAAAATTCCTGTCGATAATGATCAGGCATGTTGAAAGAGAATATAATTTCGAAGAAACGGAGTGTAAAAAACAGTAAAAGAGTGCTTAAAATCGAAACCCTAATTCGGAAACCCTAATCTGTGACGTTTGAAGTACATGCTAAAAAGACCCAGTCACGTTTGACGTTTTTCAAAATTCCGGTCAATAATGATCTGGCATGTTGAAAGAGAATATAATATCTAAGAAACGGAGTGCAAAGAATAGTAAAAGAGAGATTAAAATCGAACCCTAATCTGGGACGTTTGAAGTACGTGCTAAAAAAACTTAGTCACGATCGACGTTTTTTGAAACTTTCGTTGCGAATGATTAGGCTTGATGATTTAA
>NW_019270074.1:0-1236 GCF_002738365.1 Cucurbita moschata
CTCACCAGACAAGTATGGACTTCAGAGGGCACTTTTGCCCTATTTTGGCCAACTTGGCCCCAGTGTGTGCATCCTCTTTGGATCACATAAACTAGTGCACCCCTCGGGGTGGGGCTCGCAAGCCCAGTCGTGACACTCTTTGGTCGCGACCACTTCTCCTGTGAATTAGTTCACCCTTTGGGGTGGGGCTCGCAAGCCCGGCCGCAACACTCTTTGGTTGCGACCACTTCTCCTATTGAGCAAAGTCAACTCTTTGACAGTCTCTCCAGTTGTTGGCGCTAACTTTCGGCCAACTCTTTGTATTTTGTCACATCATGTGACTACTGTTGTGCGTGAACTTCCAGCTTGTTGCTCACTTCTCGAGCGGATACTGGTCCTGACATCTGTTGGTGGAGTCATCCACCCTAGGCACAAGGTGGTGACTCAAGGAATACACGTGTGCTCGTATGTCCGAGCACCTTTACGGGGTGAGAGACTTATTGATGTTGCTCTCCCCCGCTCGAAGTCAGCTGCCTCTTTGCAGCAAAGTCGTCCCCCCATAAGGACTTACATTGTATACGGTTTCTGCACTCGGCCGACGCTTGTCTTCTTTGACTCTCGGCTTTCTGCTTGCAACCACTGACACTATTCCTCTACTGTGAATGGTTCTTTGGAAGGCACCGTCATGGTGCTTTCTGTTTTAGCTGCTTTGTCTTACTTCGAAACTGCAAGCTCTTGTCAGGTGAGCTTGGTTTTGCTTGACGGGTAGATCTTCCCATATTGAGGTGTCGACACACGACACTAATGAAATTCGGGTAGTCTTGGCTTCAACCCCCAACTGATTATAATTCTGACCGGCAACTGTCCTGCCCATTACGGCACTCTTGACACACTTGCAAGGTCTTCGATCAACTCTTGGGTTTGTTTCTCTTGACTGTCTTGCCCGACTAGACACACAAAGTGTGGCTCTGATACCAACTGTCACGGTCCTATATCTTTGACCGTGCGGCGTCGTGATCTATACACGCTCACGACCAGCCTTAAGGGGAATTAAGCCCCATTATATTTTTCGCCCCGGCTTTGTGGCTTCGTCGGACCTTAGGCGAGGTTTGTCTTCGCCAATCGAACAACGCTTGTGCGGAATCCAAGCTTGTTCAACCACACACGCCGCCTGTGCGTGTATGTTCAATCATCTGCGACACATCCGACTTGCCTCTACGCTAGGCCAACTCATTCGGCTCGACCTTGCCTCTGCTC
>NW_019270075.1:0-256 GCF_002738365.1 Cucurbita moschata
AAAAACGTCGACCGTGACTCGGCTTTTTTAGCACGTTCTTCGAATGTCCAAAATCAGGGTTTCCGAATTAGGGTTTCGATTTTAAGCACTCTTTTACTGTTTTTTGCACTTCGTTACTTCGAAATTCTATTCTAAATCATCAAGCCTAAACATTCGCCGCAAAAGTTTCGAAAAACGTCGACCGTGACTCGGCTTTTTTAGCACGATCTTCGAATGTCCAAACTTAGGGTTTCTATATTAGGGTTTCGATATTAAG
>NW_019270075.1:341-1235 GCF_002738365.1 Cucurbita moschata
AGCACTCTTTTACTGTTTTCTGCACTCCGTTACTTCGGAATTCTATTCTAACTTATCAAGCCTAATCATTCCCCGCAAAAGTTTCAAAAAACGTGGATCGTGACTCTGTTTTTTTAGCACGTACTACGATTTCCAAAATCAAGGTTTTCGATTAAGGGTTTCGATTTTAAGTACTCTTTTACTGTTTTCTGCACTCCGTTACTTCGAAATTCTATTCTAAATCATCAAGCCTAATCATTCGCCGCAACAGTTTCGAAAAACGTCGACCGTGACTCGGGTTTTTTAGCACGTTCTTCGAATGTCCAAAATCAGGGTTTCCGAATTAGGGTTTCGATTTTAAGCACTCTTTTACTGTTTTCTGCACTCCGTTACTTCGAAATTCTATTCTAAATCATCAAGCCTAAACATTCGCCGCAAAAGTTTCGAAAAACGTCGACCGTGACTCGGCTTTTTTAGCACGTTCTTCGAATGTCCAAAATCAGGGTTTCCGAATTAGGGTTTCGATTTTAAGCACTCTTTTACTGTTTTCTGCACTCCGTTACTTCGAAATTCTATTCTAAATCATCAAGCCTAATCATTCCCCGCAAAAGTTTCAAAAAACGTGGATCGTGACTCTGTTTTTTTAGCACGTACTACGATTTCCAAAATCAGGGTTTTCGATTAAGGGTTTCGATTTTAAGCACTCTTTTACTGTTTTCTGCACTCCGTTACTTCGAAATTCTATTCTAAATAATCAAGCCTAATCATTCGCCGCAACAGTTTTGAATAACGTCGACCGTGACTCGGCTTTTTTAGCACGTTCTTCGAATGTCCAAAATCAAGGTTTCCGAATTAGGGTTTCGATTTTAATTACTCTTTTATTGTTTTCTGCAATCCGTTACTTCGAAATTCTAT
>NW_019270076.1:0-1217 GCF_002738365.1 Cucurbita moschata
GACCGTGACTCAGTTTTTTTAGCACGTACTTCAAACGTCCCAGATTAGGGTTCGATTTTAATCTCTCTTTTACTGTTCTATGCACTCCGTTTCTTCGAAATAATATTCTAATTCAACATGCCTGATCTTTATCGACAGGAATTTTGAAAAACGTCAAACGTGACTGGGTCTTTTTAGCATGTACTTCAAACGTCACAGATTAGGGTTTCCGAATTAGGGTTTCGATTTTAAGCACTCTTTTATTGTTTCATGCACACCTCTTCTTAGAAATTCTATAATAATTGATTATGCCTGATCATTACCCACAGAAATTTTGAAAAACGTTGACCGTGACTCGGTTTTTTTTTTATCATGTACTTCAAAGGTCACAGATTAGGGTTTCCGAATTTAGGATTTCGAATTAAAGCACTCTTTTACTGTTTTTTACACTCCGTTTCTTCGACACTCTATTTTAAATCATCAAGCCTAATCATTCGCAACGAATGTTTCAAAAAAAGTCAACCGTGACTCAGTTTTTTTAGCACGTACTTCGAACGTCCCAGATTAGGGTTCGATTTTAATCTCTCTTTTACTGTTCTATGCACTCCGTTTCTTAGAAATTATATTCTCTTTCAACATGCCTGATCATTATCGACAGGAATTTTGAAAAACGTCAAACGTGACTGGGTCTTTTTAGCATGTACTTCAAAGGTCACAAATTAGGGTTTCCGAATTAGGGTTTCGATTTTAAGCACTCTTTTATTGTTTCATGCACACCTCTTCTTAGAAATTCTAAAATAATTCATTATGCCTGATCATTACCCACAGAAATTTCGAAAAACGTTGACCGTGACTCGGTTTTTTTTTTATCATGTACTTCAAACGTCACAGATTAGGGTTTCCGAATTTAGGGTTTCGAATTAAAGCACTCTTTTACTGTTTTTAACACTCTGTTTCTTCGACACTCTATTTTAAATCATCAAGCCTAATCATTCGCAACGAATGTTTCAAAAAACGTCGACCGTGACTCAGTTTTTTTAGAACGTACTTCGAACGTCCTAGATTAGGGTTCGATTTTAATCTCTCTTTTACTGTTCTATGCACTCCGTTTTTCGAAATTATATTCTAATTCAACATTCCTGATCATTATCGACAGGAATTTTGAAAAACGTCAAACGTGACTGGGTCTTTTTAGCATGTACTTCAAACGTCACAGATTAGGGTTTCCGAATTAGGGT
>NW_019270077.1:0-1235 GCF_002738365.1 Cucurbita moschata
GATTTCTTCCAAATTCGAGAGCAATCCTCCACCATTTCTCTTCAAACTTATTCCTACAGTTTCTCAACAAGATTACCCATAAGTTCTATGAAGGAATAGAGTGCTGAAAGTGCTCAGAAACCATTCCCCCAATTCAAGAAAACTTTAAAATCCAATCCGAGGATACATGATGACTTGTCGAGTAAGAATGATTCCAATCAGTTTCTGCACCTCCAAGGAATGCTTCCATAGAAGACCACGAAGAAAAATAACCTCGAGCGCGTGCCAAATTGAAGGAAATTGGTTTCGAAACTTGATGAAAGAATCGAGAGCTGAGACGTCGTAGAACAAGCTACCCATAAGATCGAAAATCTGGCGTTTCGAGTGAGTTGCATACCGAGAACGATTTTTGGAAATTAAGGTCCTACACTCAAAGACGTTCCTCCAAACCAATTCCTTTAACCTGAAGATAGGATATGGAAGGGGTTTAATGAAGAAATAAGGCCTTGAAACCCCTAGAATCGGCTACCCAATAAGAAATCCTTTGTTTTATCTCCAGCGATAAATTAGATTTTAGATGATCTTTGGTAGCGAATATCTTAGGCTACGATCCACGAGAAGTTATCAAATAAATTCCCAGCCCTTTCTTGTAACATCCATCTTTAAGTTTCACGAAGAAATCGAGGAGAGAAACGCTGTAAATGTGGCTGTACAGGCCGAGTTTCAGATGACGACGATGCGAAAAATGCGCATCTTCTTCCTTTTCAGAGGAAGAAAACGATGATACGGCCAGTTCAACTAAACTGTCCAAGTCATCAAAATTTGACCTTTTCTCAGTAGATCTTATTTTATGAAATGTTGTATGAATCCTTATCTCGAGAGGTTATATAATGTAATGGAGTTTGGGAGTTATTGGAAAACTTTAGTTAGCGAAACCAAGATATGGGAGAAAATGCTCATCACGTTCCATATGACTTTACCTCCTAGGATAACTAAAGTGGTATCCCTGAAATCTTGGTCTCTAATAGATACTACGTGCACAATATCATGAAGCTTGACCCAAGACGTTATGCATAAACAGGAACACCTAGGTTTCCATGCCTGAAGTAATCGTCTCTTTAGGTGGGGATTCCATGATGAACTTATTAACTTATTATCTCCCTCACCTAAATGAGACCTGCACCACGATTTGCTAGCAGGATGCCATGATTATGACAACGCCATCTATGCACTCATGGGGAGAAAATTAAGAGTTA
>NW_019270078.1:0-1234 GCF_002738365.1 Cucurbita moschata
GAGTCGTTGTTTTTAAGAACTTCTCTCAGGAATGATCAGGAATATTGATTTAGAATAGAATTCCAAAGAAGCGGAGTGCATAAAACAGTAAAAGAGTGTTTAAAATCGAACCTTAATCTTTGACTTTTGAAGTACGTGCTAAAAAAAACTGAGTCACGGTCGACGTTTTTTTAAACTTTCGTTGCCAATGATTAGGCTTGATGATTTAGAATAGAATGTCGAAGAAACGGAGTAAAAAAAACCAGTAAAAGAGTGCTTAAAATCGAAAACCTAATTCGGAAACCCTAATCTGTGACGTTTGAAGTACATGGTAAAAAAAGCTGAGTCACGGTTGACGTTTTTCGAAATTTCGAAGTGGAATTTGGGACGTTTGAAGTGGAATAGAATTTCGAAGAAACGGGCTACATAGAACAGTAAAAGAGAGATTCAAAATCGAACCCTAATCTGGGACGTTTGAAGTACGTGCTAAAAATACTGAGTCACGGTCGACGTTTTTTGAAACTTACGTTGGCAATGATTAGGCATGATGAATTAAAATAAAATGTCAAAGAAACAGAGTGTAAAAAACTGTAAAAGAGTGCTTAAAATCGAAAACCTAATTCGGAAACCCTAATCTGTGACGTTTGAAGTACATGATAAAAGAAACCGAGTCACGGTCAACGTTTTTCGAAATTTTAGTGGGTAATGATCAGGCAACTATTATCGAATTTCTAAGAAGAGGTGTGCATGAAACAATAAAAGAGTGCTTAAAATCGAAACCCTAATTCGGAATCCAGAATCCTGGACGTTTGAAGTACGTGGTAAAAAAAACAGAGTCACGGTCAACGTTTTTCGAAATTTCTGTGGTAATGATCAGGCATATAGAATTAGAAAAGAATTTCGAAGAAACGGATTGCATAAAACAGTAAAAGAGTGCTTTAAATCGAACTCTAATTCGGAAACACTAATCTGTGACGTTTGAAGTACATGCTAAAAAAATCGAGTCACGGTCAACGTTTTTCGAAATTTCCGTCGGTAATGATCAGGCATGTAGAATTAGAATAGAATTTCGAAGAAACGGATTGCATAAAACAATAAAAGAGTGCTTAAAATCGAACCCTATTTCGGAAACCCAAATCTGTGACGTTTGCAGTACGTGCTAAAAAAACCCGAGTCACGGTTGACGTTTTTAAAAACTTTTGTGGGGAATGATCAAGGATATTGATTTACAATAGAATTTCGAAGAAAAGGAGTG
>NW_019270079.1:0-1233 GCF_002738365.1 Cucurbita moschata
AGGGTTTCCAAATTAGGGTTTCGATTTCAAGCACACTATATCTGTTTTATGCACTGTGTTTCTTTGAAATTATATCCTTAATAATTAGGCGTAATCATTCCAAACAAAAGTTTCGAAGAACGTCGACTGTGACTCAGTTTTTTAAATACGTAGTTCAAACGTCCAAGTTTAGGGTTTCCAAATTAGGGTTTCGATTTAAAGCACACTTTCTCTGATTTATGCACATTGTTTCTTGGAAATTATATCCTAAATCATCACGCGTAATCATTCCAAACAAAAGTTTCGAAGAACGTCGACCGTGACTCGGTTTTTTAAATACGTAGATCAAACGTCCAAGTTTAGGGTTTCCAAATTAGGGTTTCGATTTCAAGCACACTATATCTGTTTTATGCACTGTGTTTCTTTGAAATTATATCATAAATCATCAGGCTTAACGATTCCAAACAAAAGTTTCGAAGAACGTCGACCGTGACTCGGTTTTTTAAATATGTAGTTCAAACGTCCAAGTTTAGGGTTTCCAAATTACGGTTTCGATTTAAAGCACACTTTCTCTGTTTTATGCACTGTGTTTCTTGGAAATTATATCCTAAATCATCAGGCGTAATCATTCCAAATGTCCAAGTTTAGGGTTTCGATTTAAAGCACACTATATCTGTTTTATGCACTGTGTTTCTTTGAAATTATATCATAAATCATCTGGCCTAATCATTCCAAACAAAAGTTTCGAAAAACGTCGACCGTGACTCGGTTTTTTAAATACGTAGTTCAAACGTCCAAGTTTAGGGTTTCCAAATTAGGGTTTCCATTTAAAGCACACTTTCTCTGTTTTATGCACTGTGGTTCTTTGAAATTATATCATAAATCATCAGGCCTAATCATTCCAAACAAAAGTTTCGAAGAACGTCGACCGTGACTCGGTTTTTTAAATACGTAGTTCAAACGTCCAAGTTTAGGGTTTCCAAATTAGGGTTTCGATTTCAAGCACACTATATCTGTTTTATGCACTGTGTTTCTTTGAAATTATATCCTCAATCATCAGGCGTAACGATTCCAAACAAAAGTTTCGAAGAACGTCGACCGTGACTCGGTTTTTTAAATACGTAGTGCAAACGTCCAAGTTTAGGGTTTCCAAATTAGGGTTTCGATTTAAAGCACACTTTTTCTGTTTTATGCACTGTGGGTCTTTGAAATTATATCATAAATCATCAGGCCTAATCATTCCAAACAAAAGTT
>NW_019270080.1:0-1233 GCF_002738365.1 Cucurbita moschata
AAAGCACCTATTTATGCAAAAGGCGTTAAATATGTAGCAACGAAGATGGTTTGAGTTGGTGAAGGATTATAACATAGATAATATGCCACCTTGGCATTCACAAAAGCTCTGAGTTGTGAAATGACTCTGATAAGATAAGGAATCAATACAAGGGGAATAAGATTCGGATTACCTTGTCGATCGAATATCTCAAGGCAAGAACACTTGATTGAGATTCGAATCACTCCACAAGCAAGATCGATCATGTCTAGCTTGAATGATTCTTGTTGATCAAATATCTCAAACACTTGTTTGAGATTCGAATCACTCCACAAGCAAGATTGATCATGTCAAGCTTGAATGATTCTACATGCAACCTAAACTACATAGAGTTGCAAAGAAACTTAGCCATTGGCTAAGAAAAGCACAAATGCTTCTTTTGATATATTTTCTAAGTCTTCCTTACAAATACAACAAACATGGCTTTATATAGTCTCAAAATGAAAATTACAAAAGTTGTAACATTCACACTTTATGGCCATAATTAGCCATTATGTAAATGTAACCGAAATTAAATAAAAAGTCTTAAAATACAATAACTCTAAATTACTCTAAATTATAACCCACCCAAAATTTACAACAATCAAACTTTATTCTTCTTCAATGTAGCATGAATTGAAACATCTTTTGATAATTTTGACAATCTTTTCTTCAAATCTTCATTGAAGCATATTGTATGATTGATGTCTCTTGGTTCATATCAGACTCATTCATCAGTAGTGCTTATAAGACAGACGAGAATCTAGTACGTTTTAAATTAGCTTAAATAGAGGTTAAGGTCAGGCAAGGATGACCCAACTAGCTTAGATGATAATTCATTCGACTCTAAAGCAGAAAGTTGCTATAGCTTAGAGAGAAGATCCTTTATTTTTAAGGTTATCCGTCCACAAGAGTCTGAATGAGCAGAGACTTGGGGTGGCAAAACCGTATGTGCGTCCCTAATGACAATGAGATCAAAAGGGAAATTCAATATGAAGCCCATGAGAAAACATATAAGAATCATCCCAGAGCTACAAAGATGTATCAGGATTCNTTCGAAGACATGCTAATGGTTGCCTTGGATGAATAAAATATTACAAAATACATGAGTAAGTGCCTAAGGTTTCAATAAGTCTAGGAATTAAGGCAAAAGCCTCCTGGATTGGAGCTACAAAGTTGTATCAGGATTCGAAGACATGCTAATGGTTGCCTGGG
>NW_019270081.1:0-591 GCF_002738365.1 Cucurbita moschata
AAATTAGGGTTTCGATTTAAAGCACACTTTCTCTGATTTATGCACTGTGTTTCTTGGAAATTATATCCTAAATCATCATGCGTAATCATTCCAAACAAAAGTTTCGAAGAACGTCGACCGTGACTCGATTTTTTAAATATGTAGTTCAAACGTCCAAGTTTAGGGTTTCCAAATTAGGGTTTCGATTTAAAGCACACTTTCTCTGATTTATGCACTGTGTTTCTTGGAAATTATATCCTAAATCATCAGGCGTAATCATTCCAAACAAAAGTTTCGAAGAACGTCGACCGTGACTCGGTTTTTTAAATACGTAGTTCAAACGTCCGAGTTTAGGGTTTCCAAATTAGGGTTTCGATTTAAAGCACACTTTCTCTGATTTATGCACTGTGTTTCTTGGAAATTATATCCTAAATCATCAGGAGTAATCATTTTAAACAAAAGTTTCGAAGAACGTCGACCGTGACTCGGTTTTTTAAATACGTAGATCAAACGTCCAAGTTTAGGGTTTCCAAATTAGGGTTTCGATTTCAGGCACACTATATCTGTTTTATGCACTGTGTTTCTTTGAAATTATATCCTCAATCATCAGGC
>NW_019270081.1:915-1233 GCF_002738365.1 Cucurbita moschata
TTCAAACGTCCAAGTTTAGGGTTTCCAAATTAGGGTTTCTATTTCAAGCACACTTTCTCTGATTTATGCACTGTGTTTCTTGGAAATTATATCCTAAATCATCAGGCGTAATCATTCCCAACAAAAGTTTCGAAGAACGTCGACCGTTACTCGGTTTTTTAAATACGTAGTTCAAACGTCCAAGTTTAGGGTTTCAAATTAGGGTTTCGATTTAAAGCACACTTTCTCTGATTTATGCACTGTGTTTCTTGGAAATTATATCCTAAATCATCAGGCGTAATCATTCCAAACAAAAGTTTCGAAGAACGTCGACCGTGA
>NW_019270082.1:0-1021 GCF_002738365.1 Cucurbita moschata
CATTCCCCGCAAAAGTTTCAAAAAACGTGGATCGTGACTCTGTTTTTTTAGCACGTACTACGATTTCCAAAATCAGGGTTTTCGATTAAGGGTTTCGATTTTAAGCACTCTTTTACTGTTTTCTGCAGTCCGTTACTTCGAAATTCTATTCTAAATCATCAAGCCTAATCATTCGCCGCAACAGTTTCGAAAAACGTCGACCGTGACTCGGCTTTTTTAGAACGTTCTTCGAATGTCCAAAATCAGGGTTTCCGAATTAGGGTTTCGATTTTAAGCACTCTTTTACTGTTTTCTGCACTCCGTTACTTCGAAATTCTATTCTAAATCATCAAGCCTAATATTCGACGCAAAAGTTTCAAAAAACGTCGACCGTGACTCGGCTTTTTTAGCACGTTCTTCGAATGTCCAAAATCAGGGTTTCCGAATTAGGGTTTCAATTTTAAGCACTCTTTTACTGTTTTCTGCACTTCGTTACTTCAAAATTCTATTCTAAATCATCAAGCCTAAACATTCGCCGCAAAAGTTTCGAAAAACGTCGACCGTGACTCGGCTTTTTTAGCACGTTCTTCGAATGTCCAAAATCAGGGTTTCCGAATTAGGGTTTCGATTTTAAGCACTCTTTTACTGTTTTCTGCACTTCGTTACTGCGGAATTCTATTCTAAATTATCAAGCCTAATCATTCGCCGCAAAAGTTTCAAAAAATGTCGACCGTGACTCGGCTTTTTTAGCACGTTCTTCGAATGTCAAAACTCAGGGTTTCCGAATTAGGGTTTCGATTTTATGAACTCTTTTACTGTTTTCTGCACTCTGTTACTTCGGAATTCTATTCTAACTCATCAAGCCTAATCATTCACCGCAAAGTTTCGAAAAACGTCGACCGTTACTTAGCCTTTTAGCATGTTCTTCGAATGTCCAAACTCAGGGTTTCCGAATTAGGGTTTCGATTTTAAGCACGCTTTTACTGTTTTCTGCACTCCGTTACTTCAAAATTCTAAAATAAATCATCAAGCCTAATCATTC
>NW_019270082.1:1038-1233 GCF_002738365.1 Cucurbita moschata
CATTCGCCGCAAAAGTATCGAAAAACGTCGACCGTGACTCGGCTTTTTTAGCACGTTCTTCGAATGTTCAAAATCAGGGTTTCCGAATTAGGGTTTCGATTTTAATTACTCTTTTATTGTTTTCTGCAATCCGTTACTTCGAAATTCTATTCTAAATCATCAAGCCTAATATTCGACGCAAAAGTTTCAAAAAAC
>NW_019270083.1:0-127 GCF_002738365.1 Cucurbita moschata
TGATAAGCGCAACGATTAGCATGTAGTATAGCCAGGTTTATAAAAACTTCAAGTGGAAAGCTTAAGTTTTATAGCATTTAATTATGGTTTTTGTGATGGTTAAAGATTACCGTTTAATTGGTGGGTG
>NW_019270083.1:419-1232 GCF_002738365.1 Cucurbita moschata
AAATAAATCATAAATTGAATTGATTTATGAATATTAGTCGAACTAAACCAATCTAAATTTAGTTTTAGTTTTAAAATATTCATTTTTGCTTAAAATATAAAAATATACGAGTGACGGTTACTAGTTCTAGCGGGTGTCCGACCTAAGGGGCTCCTAGAGTATACCCACCGGATAAGGAAGGTGGTCCAGCGGTGAGCGAACTAGCTGGTGAGCCCATACTCGCACGTATTGACTGTGTGTAGAGTATATGGTACACGTTCAAAATTACCCGTTAGGACAGCACCGTAGGAAAAGCGAAACGAAACGAAAGATAGGTCCCGTCATTTTATTGCATGTGATTGTTGCATTTAACCCCAATAGTGGGTCACTTGCTGAGTATTTCTTTAAATACTCAAGCCATGTGCTACTACATTTTTCAGGTTAAGGCAACGCATTCCTGTACGGCTGACGACGGCATCGCAACTCGAGACCATGACACATGCATAGAATAGTGGTATTTATTTTCTTAGACTCAGGCTAGAATAGAATGTTTTAAACTTAAACGCTTATTTATTTTATTTCGGGTCTTTTTTTGTGTCGTTTTAAAGATGTTTTCAAAACACGTAAGTCCATGGGTGTGTTTTAAGATAAAGGTTATGTTTTATGGAATTTAAATGAAGTCTTCAACATTCAATGTTATGGTATGCATAAAGTAGCGACCTTAAATTAAGTAGAAAATTTCGGATCGTTACAATTGTGACGGAAAAAGAAAATGTAAAGTTTAAAGTAAATGAGATTATGCAAATAATCACCGAGGTATTTAATGTACCAGAC
>NW_019270084.1:0-656 GCF_002738365.1 Cucurbita moschata
AATCATCAGGCGTAATCATTCCAAACAAAAGTTTCGAAGAACGTCGACCGTGACTCGGTTTTTTAAATACGTAGATCAAACGTCCAAGTTTAGGGTTTCCAAATTAGGGTTTCTATTAAAAGCACACTATATCTGTTTTATGCACTGTGTTTCTTTGAAATTATATCCTCAATCATCAGGCGTAATCATTCCAAACAAAAGTTTCGAAGAACGTCGACCGTGACTCGGTTTTTTAAATACGTAGTTCAAACGTCCAAGTTTAGGGTTTCCAAATTAGGGTTTCGATTTCAAGCACACTATCTCTGATTTATGCACTGTGTTTCTTTGAAATTATATCCTCAATCATCAGGCGTAATCATTCCAAACAAAAGTTTCGAAGAACGTCGACCGTGACTCGGTTTCTTAAATACGTAGTTCAAACGTCCAAGTTTAGGGTTTCCAAATTAGGGTTTCGATTTAAAGCACACTTTCTCTGATTTATGCACTGTGTTTCTTGTAAATTATATCCTAAATTATCAAGCGTAATCATTCCAAACAAAAGTTTCGAAAAACGTCGACCGTGACTCGGTTTTTTAAATACGTAGATCAAACGTCCAAGTTTAGGGTTTCCAAATTAGGGTTTCTATTTCAAGCACACTATATCTGTTTTATGCACT
>NW_019270084.1:1032-1231 GCF_002738365.1 Cucurbita moschata
TTTTTTAAATACGTAGTTCAAACGTCCAAGTTTAGGGTTTCCAAATTAGGGTTTCGATTTAAAGCACACTTCCTCTGTTTTATGCACTGTGTTTCTTTGAAATTATATCCTAAATCATCAGGCGTAATAATTCCAAACAAAAGTTTCGAAGAACGTCGACCGTGACTCGGTTTCTTAAATACGTAGTTCAAACGTCCAA
>NW_019270085.1:0-710 GCF_002738365.1 Cucurbita moschata
CTAATTCGGAAACCCTGATTTTGGACATTCGAAGAACGTGCTAAAAAAGCCGAGTCACGGTCGACGTTTTTCCATACTTTTGCGGCGAATGATTAGGCTGATGATTATTTTAGAATTTCGAAGTAACTGAGTGCAGAAAACAGTAAAAGCGTGCTTAAAATCGAAACCCTAATTCGGAAACCCTGAGTTTGGACATTCGAAGAACATGCTAAAAAGCCGAGTAACGGTCGACGTTTTTCGAAACTGTATCGGCGAATGATTAGTCTTGATGATTTAGAATGGAATTTCGAAATAACGGAGCGCAGAAAACAGTGAAAGAGTGCTTAAAATCGAAACCCTAATTCGGAAACCCTAAGTTTGGACATTCGAAGAACGTGCTAAAAAAGCCGAGTCACGGTCGACGTTTTTCGAAACTGTTGTGGCGAATGATTAGGCTTGATGATTTAGTATAGAATTTCGAAGTAACGGAGCGTAGAAAACAGTAAAAGAGTGCTGAAAATCAAACCCTAATTTTAGACATTCAAAGAACGTTCTAAAAAAGCCGAGTCACGGTCGACGTTTTTCGAAACTGTATCGGCGAATGATTAGTCTTGATGATTTAGAATGGAATTTCGAAATAACGGAGCGCAGAAAACAGTGAAAGAGTGCTTAAAATCGAAACCCTTAATCGAAAACCCTGATTTTGGAAATCGTAGTACGTGCTAAAAAAA
>NW_019270085.1:1027-1230 GCF_002738365.1 Cucurbita moschata
GTTTTTTGAAACTTTTGCGTCGAATATTAGGCTTGATGATTTAGAATAGAATTTCGAAGTAACGGATTGCAGAAACCAATAAAAGAGTAATTAAAATCGAAACCCTAATTCGGAAACCCTGATTTTGGACATTCGAAGAACGTGCTAAAAAAGCCGAGTCACGGTCGACGTTTTTCGATACTTTTGCGGCGAATGATTAGGCT
>NW_019270086.1:0-247 GCF_002738365.1 Cucurbita moschata
AGCGAAAGTGAAAAATATTCGTATTTTAACCATTTATATGTGTAAGATTCTTAACCTTGAGCGTTTCCTTACAGATTCGTCGAAAAACATCGAAAGAAACAAAGGTTTTTCATGTAGCCCTTCGGGTGCCTCCACGAGGGTCTTTTCGTAAGGGTTGAGGTTGTGAAGTCTTTTCGACACGAGTAAATGTTTTTTTTCTTCCATATTTTAAGCTTAGGACAATCTTTAGTGGATATGGTATGATACT
>NW_019270086.1:627-1230 GCF_002738365.1 Cucurbita moschata
AAAACGAGAAAACATCTTTTCAGATCGAGTTAACGACCCTGTCTCAATGGGCAAAAAAGTTCCTATGTTAACACCTTTGGATTTTGAGTGCAAAATGGCCCGGAAGCGAAATTGAAAAATATTCGTATTTTAACAATTTATATGTGTAAGATTCTTAACCTTGAGCGTTTCCTTACAGATTCGTCGAAAAACATCGAAAGAAACAAAGGTTTTACACGTAGTGATTCAAGTGCCTCCACGAGGGTCTTTTCGTAAGGGTTGAGGTTGTGAAGTGTTTTCGACACGAGTAAATGTTTTTTTTCTTCCATATTTTAAGCTTAGGACAATCTTTAGTGGATATGGTATGATACTAAAACGAGAAAACATCTTTTCAGATCGAGTTAACGACCCTGTCTCAATGGGCAAAAAAGTTCCTATGTTAACACCTTTGGATTTTGAGTGCAAAATGGCCCGGAAGCGAAATTGAAAAATATTCGTATTTTAACAATATATATGTGTAAGATTCTTAACCTTGAGCGTTTCCTTACAGATTCGTCGAAAAACATCGAAAGAAACAAAGGTTTTACACGTAGTGATTCAAGTGCCTCCACGAGGGTCTTTTCG
>NW_019270087.1:0-1229 GCF_002738365.1 Cucurbita moschata
TTGCATGAACATGCAAATATGACTATAAATAGAGTGATCAAGGTACATGAAAATTCTTCTTGAAAAACTTTGAGAAAATCTCTCAACACTCTCTTTACATGTACTAAATTCCTATCAAGTTTAGTCATTTACCGGATTCAACAATCCCGCTCTAAGGTCGGACAATAGTAGGGAAGACACTAGTGGTCGTTCGAAGCTGGGTCGTGAGCAAAAAGAAATTTGAACTACAAAAGGTTAGTATTCAAACTCATTGAGTTTTAATGCTTTTGAACATACTTTCTAATTTACTATAATTAATGTACTTGAGTGCCTAAGATCCAAATTGCTTCCACACGTGTTATAGTAACACCTCCATGTGCACAAATCTTGGCATTCGTCTCTATCGATGTTAAAACTTGCTTGCACTCTAACATGTTGAACTTCTGAAGCATATCTCTTGTATACTTTTTTTGGCAGAGAAACAATCCTTTATCTGTGCGATCAACTTCTAAGTCCAAGAAGTGTTTAAGCTCTCCTAGCTCTTTCATCTTAAGCGCACTGATAAATTTTCTCTTGTTTGATAAATTCCACTTTCCTCGTCCCTGGTGATAATCAAGTCGTTCACATAGACCAACACAATTGCCAATTTTCCTTCTCTTTCTTTGATGAACACGCTTGAATCTGCATGCTCAACTGAATAACCACTTTGGGTAAGAAATTCAGCAATCTTACCATACCAAGCTCTTGGTGCTTGCTTCAGTCCACAAAGAGCTTTTTTTAAGCCTTCATACGTGATTAGGATTAGCTGTATTCTCAAATCTCTTTGGTTGGTTCATATAAATCTCCCTGTCTAATGCTCCGTGCAAGATGCATTACTCACATCCGTTTGCCACAGTTTTCAATCTTTACTTATCACGAGTACGGTAGTGATCTTTACCACTAGACTGAATGTTTCATCATAGTCTAGTCCATATTGTTGAGAAAACCCTCGAGCTACAATTCGTGCCTTGTATCTCTCGATTGATCCATCTAGTCGACGCTTTATTTTGTAGATCCACTTGCAAGAGATGAGTTTGACATCTCCTAGTCTTGGCACTAGTTCCCAAGTTTGATTCTTCTCCAAGGCTATAATGTCTTCCTCCAACGCTTTCTGCCAAACCGAGTTTTGTGATGCTTCTTCATATGTCTCTGGTTCATTGATTTCGTCTTCTACAATAGCTGCATTGGCATACTTAAGATTTGGCTTTTGA
>NW_019270088.1:0-255 GCF_002738365.1 Cucurbita moschata
CCAAGTTTAGGGTCCCAAATTAGGGTTTCGATTTCAAGCACAGTTTCTTTGTTTTATGCACTGCGTTTCTTTGAAATTATATCATAAATCATCAGGCCTAATCATTCCAAACAAAAGTTTCGAAGAACGTCGACCGTGACTCGGTTTTTTCAATACGTAGTTCAAACGTCCAAGTTTAGGGTTTCCAAATTAGGGTTTCGATTTAAAGCACACTTTCTCTGTTTTATGCACTGTGTTTTCTTTGAAATTTTATCC
>NW_019270088.1:709-1229 GCF_002738365.1 Cucurbita moschata
GAAATTATATCCTAAATCATCAGGCGTAATCATTCCAAACAAAATTTTCGAAGAACATCGACCGTGACTTGGTTTTTTAAATACGTAGTTCAAACGTCCAAGTTTAGGGTTTCCAAATTAGGGTTTCGATTTCAAGCACACTTTCTTTGTTTTATGCACTGCGTTTCTTTGAAATTATATCATAAATCATCAGGCCTAATCATTCCAAACAAAAGTTTCGAAGAACGTCGACCGTGACTCGGTTTTTTAAATACGTAGTTCAATTGTCCAAGTTTAGGGTTTTCAAATTAGGGTTTCGATTTCAAGCACACTTTCTCTGTTTTATGCACTGTGTTTACTTTGAAATTATATCGTAAATCATCAGGTGTAATAATTCCAAACAAAAGTTTCGATGAACGTCGATCGTGACTCGGTTTTTTAAATACGTAGTTCAAACGAGCAAGTTTAGGGTTTCCAAATTAGGGTTTCGATTTAAAGCACACGTTCTCTGTTTTATGCACTGTGTTTCTTTGAAATTATA
>NW_019270089.1:0-1229 GCF_002738365.1 Cucurbita moschata
AAACTACTCTTTAACTTTCAAAAGTGTTTAAAAAAAGATAGATTGGGAGAAAATTGTGTTCATGTGGAGGAAATGGAAGGTTGTTATAGAGGAAGGTTTTCAAGATCAGTATAAGATCCTGAAAACATAACAAGAAGTAATATCCTATCTTAAGGTCACGATTAAGAACATACTAGTAGGCTACTTACTAAGTTTTACTCACTCCATGCTTATCATTTTTTTTTTCAAGTAACTAAGAGTTGGTTGTGGATGAGAGCGGACTTTGGAGTGTGAGCCATGGACTAACCTCTGTTTTTAATCTAGTATTTTTTGTTCTTCTTTTGAGTCTGCTTCTTATTTTGTGTTTGAAATGAGTATGTATATGTAACACCCCTAAAATGAAGGAAATTATCTCCCATTACGAATAAGCCACTCATGAAAGACCCAAAGGACTAACCTCTGTTTTTAATCTAGTATTTTTTGTTCTTCTTTTGAGTCTGCTTCTTATTTTGTGTTTGAAACGAGTATGTATATGTAACACCCCTAAAATGAAGGAAATTATCTCCCATACAAATAAGCCACTCATGAAAGACCCAAAGGATAGAAAGGAAAAAAATTAAAGGATTAAGCAAGAACAAAGGACTTAGTCCAGTCACTTGTGTACCCTAACAAGTGATTTCAAGGAGTTAAAGGCCTTTTGAAAAGGATTGGAAAGGAAAAAGTAAATCTAAAGGGAAAAAAAGTCATTTGATCAATTATCAAGAATCTTTCCGGATTTGTAATTCCTTATCTAGAAGGAATCTCAAGATTAAAAAAAAAAAAAGGGAAAAATCATAAAAAAGCAATGAGAAATTTGTAGAAAAATTATGGATTTTTCGAGAAATAATAAAATATTCGAAAAGTGGCAAATTACCAAAATACCCATGGAAGAATGGATAATTACAGAAATGCCACTCTAATTAGAATAAGAGCATCTACCGTGACCATCCGAGCAAAATCTTTCGAACTCAAATCTCAACCATTGGATCTCCTCCAAAATTTGATATGATCTAGAACGAACATGCACGGATTATCACATCTAACGACTAGTATTCAAAGCCAAGGTCGGTAAGTCTATGATCGGAGTTGATATCTCCAAAAAATTATCCAGAAAGTTCGATCTCTAAATAACGAAGATGCTGGAGCTCTCAATGTCGGTTTAAGCTCCTCCTATAAAGTCGGAAGTAGGAGCAACAATACGGAATAAGAAT
>NW_019270090.1:0-229 GCF_002738365.1 Cucurbita moschata
AACGTCGACCGTGACTCGGTTTTTTTATCATGTACTTCGATTTCCAAAATAAGGGTTTCCGAATTAGGGTTTCGATTTTAAACACTCTTTTACTGTTTTTTGCACTCCGTTACTTCGAAATTCTATTGTAAATCATCAAGCCTAATCATTCGCCGCAAAAGTTTCAAAAAATTTCGACCGTGACTCGGCTTTTTTAGCACGTTCTTCGAATGTCCAAAATCAGGGTTTC
>NW_019270090.1:406-1228 GCF_002738365.1 Cucurbita moschata
AATCATTCGCCGCAAAAGTTTCGAAAAACGTCGACCGTTACTCGGCTTTTTTAGCACGTTCTTCGAAGTTCCAAAACCAGGGTTTTTGAATTAGCGTTTCGATTTTAAGCACTCCTTTACTGTTTTCTGCACTTCGTTACTTCGGAATTCTATTCTAAATCATCAAGCCTAATCATTCGCCGCAAAAGTTTCGAAAAACGTCGACCGTGACTCGGCTTTTTTAGCACGTTCTTCGAATGTCGAAACTCAGGGTTTCCGAATTAGGGTTTCGATTTTAAGCACTCTTTTACTGTTTTCTGCACTCCGTTACTTCGGAATTCTATTCTAACTCATCAAGCCTAATCATTCGCCGCAAAAGTTTCGAAAAACGTCGACTGTGACTCGGTTTTTTTATCATGTACTTCGATTTCCAAAATAAGGGTTTCCGAATTAGGGTTTCGATTTTTAATACTCTTTTACTGTTTTTTGCACTCCGTTACTTCGAAATTCTATTCTAAATCATCATGCCTAATCATTCGCCGCAAAAGTTTCGAAAAATTTCGACCGTGACTCGGCTTTTTTAGCACGTTCTTCGAATGTCCAAAATCAGGGTTTCGATTTTAAGCACTCTTTTACTGTTTTCTGCACTTCGTTACTTCGGAATTCTATTCTAAATCATCAAGCCTAATCATTCGCCGCAAAAGTTTCGAAAAACATCGACCGTGACTCGGCTTTTTTAGCAAGTTCTTCGAATGTCGAAACTCAGGGTTTCCGAATTAGGGTTTCGATTTTAAGCACTCTTTTACTGTTTTCTGCACTCCGTTACTTCGGAATTCTGTTCTA
>NW_019270091.1:0-1228 GCF_002738365.1 Cucurbita moschata
TATTCGTATTTTAACCATTTATATGTGTAAGATTCTTAAACTTGAGCGTTTCCTTACAGATTCGTCGAAAAACATCGAAAGAAACAAAGGTTTTTCACGTAGCCATTCGGGTTCCTCCACGAGGGTCGTTTCGTAAGGGTTGAGGTTGTGATGTCTTTTCGACACGAGTAAATGTTTTTTTTTCTTCCATATTTTAAGCTTAGGACAATCTTTAGTGGATATGGTATGATACTAAAACGAGAAAACATCTTTTCAGATCGAGTTAACGACCCTGTCTCAATGGGCAAAAAAGTTCCTATGTTAACACCTTTGGATTTTGAGTGCAAAATGGCCCGGAAGCGAAAGTGAAAAATATTCGTATTTTAACCATTTATATGTGTAAGATTCTTAACCTTGAGCGTTTCCTTACAGATTCGTCGAAAAACATCGAAAGAAACAAAGGTTTTTCACGTAGCCATTCGGGTGCCTCCACGAGGGTCTATTCGTAAGGGTTGAGGTTGTGAACTCTTTTCGACACGAGTAAATGTTTTTTTTCTTCCATATTTTAAGCTTAGGACAATCTTTAGTGGATATGGTATGATACTAAAACGAGAAAACATCTTTTCAGATCGAGTTAACGACCCTGTCTCAATGGGCAAAAAAGTTCCTATGTTAACACCTTTGGATTTTGAGTGCAAAATGGCCCGGAAGCGAAAGTGAAAAATATTCGTATTTTAACCATTTATATGTGTAAGATTCTTAACCTTGAGCGTTTCCTTACAGATTCGTCGAAAAACATCGAAAGAAACAAAGGTTTTTCACGTAGCCCTTCGGGTGCCTCCACGAGGGTCTTTTCGTAAGGGTTGAGGTTGTGAAGTGTTTTCGACACGAGTAAATGTTTTTTTTTCTTCCATATTTTAAGCTTAGGACAATCTTTAGTGGATATGGTATGATACTAAAACGAGAAAACATCTTTTCAGAACGAGTTAACGACCCTGTCTCAATGGGCAAAAAAGTTCCTATGTTAACACCTTTGGATTTTGAGTGCAAAATGGCCCGGAAGCGAAAGTGAAAAATATTCGTATTTTAACCATTTATATGTGTAAGATTCTTAACCTTGAAAGTTTCCTTACAGATTCGTCGAAAAACATCGAAAGAAACAAAGGTTTTTCACGTAGCCATTCGGGTGCCTCCACGAGGGTCTTTTCGTAAGGGTTGAGGTTGTGAAGTCTTTTCGACACGAGTAAAT
>NW_019270092.1:0-249 GCF_002738365.1 Cucurbita moschata
TAAACTTGGATGTTTGAACTACGTATTTAAAAAACCGATTCACGGTCGACGTTCTTCGAAACTCTTGTTTGGAATTATTACGCCTGATGATTTAGGATATAATTTCAAAGAAACACAGTTCAAAAAAACAGAGAAAGTGTGCTTTAAATCGAAACCCTAATTTGGAAACCCTAAACTTGGACGTTTGAACTACGTATTTAAAAAACCGAGTCACGGTCGACGTTCTTCGAAACTTTTGTTTGGAATGAT
>NW_019270092.1:622-1226 GCF_002738365.1 Cucurbita moschata
TGATTACGCCTGATGATTGAGGATATAATTTCCAAGAAACACAGTGCATAAATCAGAGAAAGTGTGCCTTAAATCGAAACCCTAATTTAAAAACCCTAAACTTGGATGTTTGAACTACGTATTTAAAAAACCGTGAAACGGTCGACGTTCTTCGAAACTTTTGTTTGGAATTATTACGCCTGATGATTTAGGATATAATTTCAAAGAAACACAGTGCATAAAACAGAGAAAGTGTGCTTTAAATCGAAACCCTAATTTGGAAACCCTAAACTTGGACGTTTGAACTACGTATTTAAAAAATCGAGTCACGGTCGACGTTCTTCGAAACTTTTGTTTGGAATGATTACGCCTGATGATTTAGGATATAATTTCCAAGAAACACAGTGCATAAAACAGAGAAAGTGTGCTTTAAATCGAAACCCTAATTTAAGAACCCTAAACTTGGATGTTTGAACTACGTATTTAAAAAACCGATTTACGGTCGACGTTCTTCGAAACTTTTGTTTGGAATTATTATGCCTGATGATTTAGGATATAATTTCAAAGAAACACAGTGCATAAAACAGAGAAAGTGTGCTTTAAATCGAAACCCTAATTTGGAAAC
>NW_019270093.1:0-1225 GCF_002738365.1 Cucurbita moschata
CACGGTCGACATTTTTCGAAACTTTTGTGACGAATGATTAGGCTTGATGATTTAGAATAGAATTTCGAAGCAACGGTCTGCAGAAAACAGTAAAAGAGTGCTTAAAATCGAAACCCTAATTCGGAACACTAATTTTGCACGTTCGAAGAACGTGCTAAAAAAACCGAGTCACGGTCGACGTTTTTCGAAACTTTTATGGCGAATGATTAAGGTTGATGATTTAGAATAGAATTTCGAAGTAACGGAGTGCAGAAAACAGTAAAAGAGTGCTTAAAATCGAAACCCTAATTCGGAACCCTGATTTTGGACGTTCGAAGAACGTGCTAAAAAAACCGAGTCACGGTCGACGTTTTTCGAAACTTTTATGGCGAATGATTAAGGTTGATGATTTAGAATAGAATTTCGAAGTAACGGAGTGCAGAAAACAGTAAAAGAGTGCTTAAAATCGAAACCCTGATTCAGAACCCTAATTATTGACGTCCGAAGAACGTGCTTAAAAAACCGTGTCACGGTCGACATTTATCGAAACTTTTGCGGCGAATGATTAGGCTTGATGATTTAGAATAAAATTTCGAAGTAACGGTCTACAAAAAACAGTAAAAGAGTGCTTAAAACCGAAACCCTAATTCGGAACCCTGATTTTTGACGTTCGAAGAACGTGCTAAAAAAACCGAGTCACGGTCGACGTTTTTCGAAACTTTCGCGGCAAATGATTAGGCTTGATGATTTAGAATAGAATTTCGAAGTAACGGAGTGCAGAAAACAGTAAAAGAGTGCTTAAAATCGAAACTCTAATTCGGAACCCTGATTTTGGACGTTCGAAGAACGTGCTAAAAAAACCGAGTCACGATCGATGTTTTTCGAAACTTTTGCGGCGAATGATTAAGGTTGATGATTTAGAATAGAAATTTGAAGTAACGTAGTGTAGAAAACAGTAAAAGAGTGCTTAAAATCGAAACCGTAATTCGGAACTCTGATTTTTGACGTTCGAAGAACGAGCTAAAAAAACCGAGTCACGGTCGACGTTTTTCGAAACTTTCGCGGCAAATGATTAAGGTTGATGATTTAGAATAGAATTTCGAAGTAACGGAGTGCAGAAAACAGTAAAAGAGTGCTTAAAATCGAAACCCTAATTCGGAACCTTGATTTTGGACGTTCGAAGAACGTGCTTAAAAAACCGAGTCACGGTCGACGTTTTTCGAAACTTTTACGGCGAATGATTAGG
>NW_019270094.1:0-261 GCF_002738365.1 Cucurbita moschata
TCCAAACCCTAATAAGGAAACCCTGATTTTGAACATTCGAAGAACGTGCTAAAAAAGCCGAGTCACGGTCGACACTTTTCGAAACTTTTGCGTCGAATGATTAGGCTTGGTGATTTAGAATAGAATTGGGAAGTAACGGAGAGCAGAAAACAGTAAAAGAGTAATTAAAATCGAAACCCTAATTCGGAAACCCTAATTTTAGACATTCGAAGAACGTGCTAAAAAAGCCGAGTCACGGTCGACGTTTTTCGAAACTTTTGC
>NW_019270094.1:358-612 GCF_002738365.1 Cucurbita moschata
ATTTAGAATAGAATTTCGAAGTAACGGAGTGCAGAAAACAGTAAAAGAGTGCTTAAAATCGAAACCCAAATTCGCAAACCCTGATTTTGGACATTCGAAGAACGTGCTCAAAAAGCCAAGTCACGGTCGACGTTTTTCGAAACTTTTGCGGCGAATGATTAGGCTTGATGATTTAGAATAGAATTTCGAAGTAACGGAGTGCAGAAAACAGTAAAAGAGTGTTTAAAATCGAAACCCTGAGTTTGAACCCTGAT
>NW_019270094.1:950-1224 GCF_002738365.1 Cucurbita moschata
GTTTTTCGAAACTTTTGCGGCGAATGATTAGGCTTGATGAGTTAGAATAGAATTCCGAAGTAACGGAGTGTAGAAAACAGTAAACGAGTGCTTAAAATCGAAACCCTAATTCGGAAACCCTGAGTTTGTACATTCGAAGAACTTGCTAAAAAAGCCGAGTCATGGTCGACGTTTTTCGAAACTTTTGCGGCGAATGATTTGGCTTGATGATTTAGAATAGAATTTCGAAGTAACGAAGTGCAGAAAACAGTAAAAGAGTGCTTAAAATCGAAAC
>NW_019270095.1:0-1224 GCF_002738365.1 Cucurbita moschata
TTCAGATCGAGTTAACGACCCTGTCTCAATGGGCAAAAAAGTTCCTATCTTAACACCTTTGGATTTTGAGTGCAAAATGGCCCGGAAGCGAAAGTGAAAAATATTCGTATTTTAACCATTTATATGTTTAAGATTCTTAAACTTGAGCGTTTCCTTACAGATTCGTCGAAAAAAATCGAAAGAAACAAAGGTTTTTCACGTAGCCATTCGGGTGCCTCCACGAGGGTCTTTTCGTAAGGGTTGAGGTTGTGAAGTCTTTTCGACACGAGTAAATGTTTTTTTTCTTCCATATTTTAAGCTTAGGACAATCTTCAGTGGATATGGTATGATACTAAAACGAGAAAACATCTTTTCAGATCGAGTTAATTTCCCTGTCTCAATGGGCAAAAAAGTTCCTATGTTAACACCTTTGGATTTTGAGTGCAAAATGGCCCGGAAGCGAAAGTGAAAAATATTCGTATTTTAACCATTTATATGTGTAAGATTCTTAAACTTGAGCGTTTCCTTACAGATTCGTCGAAAAAAATCGAAAGAAACAAAGGTTTTTCACGTAGCCATTCGGGTGCCTCCACGAGGGTCTTTTCGTAAGGGTTGAGGTTGTGAAGTCTTTTCGACACGAGTAAATGTTTTTTTTCTTCCATATTTTAAGCTTAGGACAATCTTTAGTGGATGTGGTATGATACTAAAACGAGAAAACATCTTTTCAGATCGAGTTAATTTCCCTGTCTCAATGGGCAAAAAAGTTCCTATGTTAACACCTTTGGATTTTGAGTGCAAAATGGCCCGGAAGCGAAAGTGAAAAATATTCGTATTTTAACCATTTATATGTGTAAGATTCTTAACCTTGAGCGTTTCCTTACAGATTCGTCGAAAAACATCGAAAGAAACAAAGGTTTTTCACGTAGCCATTCGGGTGCCTCCACGAGGGTCTTTTCGTAAGGGTTGAGGTTGTGAAGTCTTTTCGACACGAGTAAATGTTTTTTTTCTTCCATATTTTAAGCTTAGGACAATCTTTAGTGGATATGGTATGATACTAAAACGAGAAAACATCTTTTCAGATCGAGTTAATTTCCCTGTCTCAATGGGCAAAAAAGTTCACACCTTTGGATTTTGAGTGCAAAATGGCCCGGAAGCGAAAGTGAAAAATATTCGTATTTTAACCATTTATATGTGTAAGATTCTTAACCTTGAGCGTTTCCTTACAGATTCGTCGAAAAACATCGA
>NW_019270096.1:0-570 GCF_002738365.1 Cucurbita moschata
TAACGGAGTGCAGAAAACAGTAAAAGAGTGCTTAAAATCGAAACCCTAATTTGAAACCCTGATTTTTGACGTTCGAAGAACGTGTTAAAAATAACCGTGTCACGGTCGACGTTTTTCGAAACTTTAGCGGCGAATGATTAGGCTTGATGATTTAGAATAGAATTTCGAAGTAACGGAGTGCCGAAAACAGTAAAAGAGTGCTTAAAATCGAAACCTTAATTCGAAACCCTGATTTTTGACGTTCAAAGAACGTGCTAAAAATAACCGAGTCACGGTCGACGTTTTTCGAAACTTTTGCGGCGAATGATTAGGCTTGATGATTTAGAATAGAATTTCGAAGTAACGGAGTGCAGAAAACAGTAAAAGAGTGCTTAAAATCGAAACCCTTATTTTTGACGTTCAAAGAACGTGCTAAAAAAACCGAGTCTCGGTCGACGTTTTTTGAAACTTTTGCGGCGAATGATTAGGCTTGATGATTTAGAATAGAATTTCGAAGTAACGGAGTGCAGAAAACAGTAAAAGAGTGCTTAAAATCGAAACCGTAATTCGAAACCCTGATTTTTGACGTTC
>NW_019270096.1:975-1222 GCF_002738365.1 Cucurbita moschata
AGTAACGGAGTGCAGAAAAAAGTAAAAGAGTGCTTAAAATCGAAACCTTAATTCGAAACCCTTATTTTTGACGTTCAAAGAACGTGCTAAAAATAACAGAGTCACGGTCGACGTTTTTCAAAACTTTTGCGGCGAATGATTAGGCTTGATGATTTAGAATAGAATTTTGAAGTAACGGAGTGCCGAAAACAGTAAAAGAGTGCTTAAAATCGAAACCCTAATTGGAAACCCTGATTTTTGATGTTCA
>NW_019270097.1:0-330 GCF_002738365.1 Cucurbita moschata
GACCATGGAATTGTATCAACTCTTATCCTTCTAATTTTTTTTCTTTTTTTCATCTTTTTCAATATGAATTTGTGCCCATAATTTATTAGAGCGTATTCTTCAGTTGAAACAGGAATACAGCTGGGAATTCAAAGAGAATTTGTGGCAGACGACATTGTTTTGGTGTAACTTTAGCAGCAATTATGGGAAGCTTTCGTTCGAGGTTTTTTGGCCAGAGAATGAACTTTGGCTTCAAGAACGATGCAACTATTGGCACTGCATTTGGCGTGCAGATAAGAAGGGTTTTTCCTTGTATAATTGTTAAACAAATGTGTACGAGCTCATTCATCC
>NW_019270097.1:340-1254 GCF_002738365.1 Cucurbita moschata
GTTAAACAAATGTGTACGAGCTCATTCATCCATGGACTTCTTAGACAAAACCATCACCTTCGCCTTACTTCACATCAAATCTTTTCTTTTGTGTGAGAGTTGTGACGTGCTTGCTGCAACATTACTCTAAAAAAAGTTTACTAATCGTGTTATATAGAAATTTTTTATGTAAAAATACTCGTGTCAAAATATTCAATTTGTTAAAGAATTATAAGATATTGATGTCAACTTGAATATCATAATTTCAATCTTATAAAAAAAAAAATACCAAGCACAAAAATGAAATAAATTTAAAAGTTTCTACACCAAAAATAAATCTATATTTGACGGAGAACAAAAAAAAAAGATGGATTTTTTACCCAAAAACTATATTACCCAAATCAAACTAAAAAAAGATGGAATTCTTAACTATTTTTCTTCTGGTTCAAAGGAAGAAAATGTGATAAATATGGTTGAGAGAACCATTAATAACACTGCCTGAATGTGCTTGAGATAATTTATGCTAATTAAGGAGAAAATATAGAAAATGCAATGAGATAATTTATGTTAATTAAGGAGAANGACGTGCTTGCTGCAACATTACTCTAAAAAAAGTTTACTAATCGTGTTATATAGAAATTTTTTATGTAAAAATACTCGTGTCAAAATATTCAATTTGTTAAAGAATTATAAGATATTGATGTCAACTTGAATATCATAATTTCAATCTTATAAAAAAAAAAATACCAAGCACAAAAATGAAATAAATTTAAAAGTTTCTACACCAAAAATAAATCTATATTTGACGGAGAACAAAAAAAAAAGATGGATTTTTTACCCAAAAACTATATTACCCAAATCAAACTAAAAAAAGATGGAATTCTTAACTATTTTTCTTCTGGTTCAAAGGAAGAAAATGTGATAAATATGGTTGA
>NW_019270098.1:0-1220 GCF_002738365.1 Cucurbita moschata
CAAGTTAAAAGACAACAACGATGAACCTAGGTCTATTAGTCAATTCAAAGACAATTTCTTTCTCCATATTATCGATAATAATAGTTGAACTAAATCCATATTATGCAAAGAAACAAGTTTATGACTCATAAAAACAACTACCTAAATTGTGTCCTAAAAATTTGAAAACATAAGTTGTAGTTGATAATTACACAAAAATTTCCCTAAATCCATGAATTCCTGTCCAATTAGTCAATCCTAAAGATTGTAACTAGCATATAGTAATTGAATCTCCACATGAAGCAATTTAAAGTTTCCCTACATAACTAAAGTTCATCTCATCTTTAATGAAGCATGAATTGCACTGAAGTTCATAAAATGCTTATAGACTCCAACTCTGAGTACTATTAATGCAATTATATTTCATATGAGTTTGTCATAAATGAAACTAAGGTGCATTCAATACAACTTTATTTTCTTGTCATACGAGGCAAAATAGAAAAATTAAATCAAACAAACGGATGAACTGAACCGAATCAATCCAACCAAAATTGATTAGTTTGTTTCTTTTGTTGTGTTGTTGGTTTATTTGATAACCCTTGTATATTATAACAATTTAACTTTTCGTTTTATAGCCCTCCAACTACTAAGAGAAAAATATATTTGAGTAGAAGCTAAAAATATTGGGTGTTCAAGAAAAGGCATTTGGTTTAGTGGTATGATTCTCACTGGGGTGCAAGAGGTTTTGAGTTCAATTCTTTAAATGCCCCTATGTCTAAATCTCTTCTTATCTAAGGTAAGGACTTTATATTCGACATTTTATACTTACCACCATGCTCTTAATACTCATAGTCTTTCTTAACATCCCATCCCAAGGCTTCATACATACGTTTCAAGTGGTCGACGAGAGGTTTAGGATTTTTTAATGTAAAAATCATGGGGATGTAGCTCAGATTGTAGAGCGCTCGCTTCCGATGTGGAAAGTGGTATGACGAGAGGTTTAGGATTTTTTAATGTAAAAATCGTGGGGATGTAGCTCAGATTGTAGAGCGCTCGCTTCCGATGTGGAAAGTGGTATGACGAGAGGTTTAGGATTTTTTAATGTAAAAATCGTGGGGATGTAGCTCAGATTGTAGAGCGCTCGCTTCCGATGTGGAAAGTGGTATGACGAGAGGTTTAGGATTTTTTAATGTAAAAATCGTGGGGATGTAGCTCAGATTGTAGAGCGCTCGCTTCCGATG
>NW_019270099.1:0-1218 GCF_002738365.1 Cucurbita moschata
ACGTTTTTCGAAATTTCTGTGGGTAATGATCAGGCATGTTGAATTAGAATAGCATTTCGAAGAAACGGGGTGCATAGAACAGTAAAAGAGAGATTAAAATCGAATCCTAATCTGGGACGTTTGAAGTTCGTGCTAAAAAAACTGAGTCACGGTCGAAGATTTTTGAAACTTTCGTTGCGAATGATTAGGCTTGATGATTTAAAATAGAATGTCGAAGAAACGGAGTGTAAAAAGTAGTAAAAGAGTGCTTAAAATCGAAACCCTAATTCGGAAACCCTAATCTGTAACGTGTGAAGTACTTGATAAAAAAAAACCGAGTCACGGTTAACGTTTTTCGAAATTTCTTTGGGTAATGATCAGGCATAATGAATTATTATACAATTTCTAAGAAGATGTGTCCATGAAATAATAAAAGCGTGCTTAAAATCGAAACCCTAATTCGAAAACCCTAATCTGTGACGTTTGAAGTACATGCTAAAAAAACGCAGTCACGGTTGACGTCTTTCAAAATTCCTGTCGATAATGATCAGGCATGTTGAATTAGAATAGAATTTCGAAGAAACGGAGTGCATAGAATAGTAAAAGAGAGATGAAAATTGAACTCTAATCTGGGTCGTTTGAAGTACGTGCTAAAAAAACTGAGTCACGGTCGACGTTTCCGCAAACTTTCGTTGCGAATGAATAGGCTTGATGATTTAAATTTGAATGTCAAAGAATCGGAGTGTAAAAAACAGTAAATGAGTGCTTAAAATCGAAACCCTAATTCGGAAACCCTAATCTGTAACGTGTGAAGTACTTGATAAAAAAAAACCGAGTCACGGTTAACGTTTTTCGAAATTTCTTTGGGTAATGATCAAGCATGTTGAATTAGCATAGAATTTCGAAGAAACGGAGTGCATAGAATAGTAAAAGAGAGATTAAAATCGAACATTAATCTGGGACGTTTGAAGTACATGCTAAAAAAACTGAGTCATGGTCGACGTTTTTTGAAATTTTTCGTTGTGAATTATTAGGCTTGATGATTTAAAATAGAATGTCGAAGAAACGGAGTGTTAAAAACAGTAAAAGAGTGCTTAAAATCGAAACCATAATTCGGAAACCCTAATCTGTGACGTTTGAAGTACATGATAAAAAAACCGTGTCACAGTCAACGTTTTTCGAAATTTCTGTGGGTAATGATCAGGCATGTTGAATTAGAATAGCATTTCGAAGAAACGG
>NW_019270100.1:0-1216 GCF_002738365.1 Cucurbita moschata
GTGCTAAAAAAACTGAGTCACGGTCGAAGGTTTTTGAAACTTTCGTTGCGAATGATTAGGCTTGATGATTTAAAATAGAATGTCGAAGAAACGAAGTGTAAAAAACAGTAAAAGAGTGCTTAAAATCAAAACCCTAATTCGGAAACCCTAATCTGTGACGTTTGAAGTACATGATAAAAAAACCGTGTCACAGTCAACGTTTTTCGAAATTTCTGTGGGTAATGATCCGGCATGTTGAATTAGAATAGCATTTCGAAGAAACGGGGTGCATAGAACAGTAAAAGAGAGATTAAAATCGAATCCTAATCTGGGACGTTTGAAGTACGTGCTAAAAAAACTGAGTCACGGTCGAAGGTTTTTGAAACTTTCGTTGCGAATGATTAGGCTTGATGATTTAAAATAGAATGTCGAAGAAACGGAGTGTAAAAAACAGTAAAAGAGTGCTTAAAATCAAAACCCTAATTCGGAAACCCTAATCTGTGACGTTGGAAGTACATGATAAAAAAAAACCGAGTCACGGTCAACGTTTTTCAAAATTTCTTTGGGTAATGATCAGGCATAATGAATTATTATACAATTTCTAAGAAGATGTGTCCATGAAATAATAAAAGAGTGCTTAAAATCGAAACCCTAATTTGGAAACCCTAATCTGTAACGTGTGAAGTACTTGATAAAAAAAAACCGAGTCACGGTTAACGTTTTTCGAAATTTCTTTGGGTAATGATCAGGCATAATGAATTATTATAGAATTTCTAAGAAGAGGTGTGCATGAAACAATAAAAGAGTGCTTAAAATCGAAACCCTAATTCGGAAACCCTAATCTGTAACGTGTGAAGTACTTGATAAAAAAAAACCGAGTCACGGTTAACGTTTTTCGAAATTTCTTTGGGTAATGATCAAGCATGTTGAATTAGAATAGAATTTCGAAGAAACGGAGTGCATAGAATAGTAAAAGAGAGATTAAAATCGAATCCTAATCTGGGACGTTTGAAGTACGTGCTAAAAAAACTGAGTCACGGTCGAAGGTTTTTGAAACTTTCGTTGCGAATGATTAGGCTTGATGATTTAAAATAGAATGTCGAAGAAACAAAGTGTAAAAAACAGTAAAAGAGTGCTTAAAATCAAAACCCTAATTCGGAAACCCTAATCTGTGACGTTTGAAGTACATGATAAAAAAACCGTGTCACAGTCAACGTTTTTCGAAATTTCTGTGGGT
>NW_019270101.1:0-225 GCF_002738365.1 Cucurbita moschata
TTTTCGACGAATCTGTAAGGAAACGCTCAAGGTTAAGAATCTTACACATATAAATGGTTAAAATACGAATATTTTTCACTTTCGCTTCCGGGCAATTTTGCACTCAAAATCCAAAGGTGTTAACATAAGAACTTTTTTGCCCATTGAGACAGGGTCGTTAACTCGATCTGAAAAGATGTTTTCTCGTTTTAGTATCATACCATATCCACTAAAGATTGTCCTAAG
>NW_019270101.1:673-1216 GCF_002738365.1 Cucurbita moschata
GGCTACGTGAAAAACCTTTGTTTCTTTCGATGTTTTTCGACGAATCTGTAAGGAAACGCTCAAGGTTATGAATCTTACACATATAAATGGTTAAAATACGAATATTTTTCACTTTCGCTTCCGGGCCATTTTGCACTCAAAATCCAAAGGTGTTAACATAGGAACTTTTTTGCCCATTGAGACAGGGTCGTTAACTCGATCTGAAAAGATGTTTTCTCGTTTTAGTATCATACCATATCCACTAAAGATTGTCCTAAGCTTAAAATATGGAAGAAAAAAAACATTTACTCGTGTCGAAAAGACTTCACAACCTCAACCCTTACGAAAAGACCCTCGTGTTGGCACCCGAATGGCTACGTGAAAAACCTTTGTTTCTTTCGATGTTTTTCGACGAATCTGTAAGGAAACGCTCAAGGTTAAGAATCTTACACATATAAATGGTTAAAATACGAATATTTTTCACATTCGCTTCCGGGCCATTTTGCACTCAAAATCCAAAGGTGTTAACATAGGAACTTTTTTGCCCATTGAGACAGGGTCGTT
>NW_019270102.1:0-1216 GCF_002738365.1 Cucurbita moschata
TGTTCTATGCACTCCGTTTCTTCGAAATTATATTCTAATTCAACATGCCTGATCATTATCGACAGGAATTTTGAAAAACGTCAAACGTGAGTGGGTTTTTTTAACATGTACTTCAAACGTCACAGAATAGGGTTTCTGAATTAGGGTTTCGATTTTAAGAACTCTTTTATTGTTTCATGCACACCGCTTCTTAGAAATTCTATAATAATTCATGATGCCTAATCATTACCCACAGAAATTTTGACAAACGTTGACCGTGACTCGGTTTTTTTTTTATCATGTACTTCAAACGTCACAGATTAGGGTTTCCGAATTAGGGTTTCGATTTTAAGCACTCTTTTACTGTTTTTTACACTCCGTTTCTTCGACATTCTTTTTTAAATCATCAAGATTAATTATTCGCAACGAAAGTTTCAAAAAACGTCGACCGTGACTCAGTTTTTTTAGCACGTACTTCAAACGTCCCTATAAGGGTTCGATTTTAATCTCTCTTTTACTGTTCTATGCACTCCGTTTCTTCGAAATTATATTCTAATTCAACATCCCTGATCATTATCGACAGGAATTTTGAAAAACGTCAAACGTGACTGGGTTTTTTAGCATGTACTTCAATCGTCACAGATTAGGTTTTTCGAATTAGGGTTTCGATTTTAAGCACTCTTTTATTGTTTCATGCACACCTCTTCTTAGAAATTCTATAATAATTCATTATGCCTGATCATTACCCACAGAAATTTCGAAAAACGTTGAATGTGACTCGGTTTTTCTTTATCATGTACTTCAAACGTCACAGATTAGGGTTTCCGAATTAGGGTTTCGATTTTAAGCACTCTTTTACTGTTTCTTACACTCCGTTTCTTCGACATTCTTTTTTAAATCATCAAGACTAATCATTCGCAACGAAAGTTTCAAAAAACGTCGACCGTGACTCAGTTTTTTTAGCACGTACTTCAAACGTCCCTATTAGGGTTCGATTTTAATCTCTCTTTTACTGTTCTATGCACTCCGTTTCTTCGAAATTATATTCTAATTCAACATGCCTGATCATTTTCGACAGAAATTTTGAAAAACGTCAAAACGTGACTGGGTCTTTTTAGCATGTACTCCAAACGTCACAGATTAGGGTTTCCGAATTAGGGTTTCGATTTTAAGCACTCTTTTATTGTTTCATGCACACCTCTTCTTAGAAATTCTATAATAATTCATTATGCCTGAT
>NW_019270103.1:0-1215 GCF_002738365.1 Cucurbita moschata
ACTTGGACGTTTGAACTACGTATTTAAAACACCGAGTCACGGTCGACGTTCTTCGAAACTTTTGTTTGGAATTATTACGCCTGACTATTTATGATATAATTTCAAAGAAACACAGTGCATAAAACAGATATAGTGTGCTTGAAATCGAAACCCTAATTTGGAAACCCTAAACTTGGACGTTTGAACTACGTATTTAAAAAACCGAGTCACGGTCGACGTTCTTCGAAACTTTTGTTTGGAATGATTACGCCTGATGATTTATGATATAATTTCAAAGAAACGCAGTGCATAAAACAAAGAAAGTGTGCTTGAAATCGAAACCCTAATTTGGAAACCCTAAACTTGGACGTTTGAACTACGTATTTAAAAAACCGAGTCACGGTCGACGTTCTTCGAAACTTTTGTTTAGAATGATTAGGCCTGATGATTTATGATATAATTTCAAAGAAACGCAGTGCATAAAACAAAGAAAGTGTGCTTGAAATCAAAACCCTAATTTGGAAACCCTAAACTTGGACGTTTGAACTACGTATTTAAAAAACCGAGTCACGGTCGACGTTCTTCGAAACTTTTGTTTGGAATGATTAGGCCTGATGATTTATGATATAATTTCAAAGAAACGAAGTGCATAAAACAAAGAAAGTGTGCTTCAAATCAAAACCCTAATTTGGAAACCCTAAACTTGGACGTTTGAACTACGTATTTAAAAAACCGGGTCACGGTCGTTGTTCTTCGAAACTTTTGTTTGGAATTATTACGCCTAATGATTTAGGATATAATTTCAAAGAAACACAGTGCATAAATCAGATATAGTGTGATTGAAATCGAAACCCTAATTTGGAAACCCTAAACTTGGACGTTTGAACTACGTATTTAAAAAACCGAGTCACGGTCGACGTTCTTCGAAACTTTTGTTTGGAATGATTAGGCCTTATGATTTAGGATATAATTTCCAAGAAACAATATGCATAAATAAGAGAAAGTGTGCTTTAAATCGAAACCCTAATTTGAAAACCCTAAACTTGGACGTTTGAACTACGTATTTAAAAAACCGAGTCACGGTCGACGTTCTTTGAAACTTTTGTTTAGAATGATTACGCCTGTTGATTTATGATATAATTTCAAAGAAACACAGTGCATAAAACAGATATAGTGTGCTTGAAATCGAAACCCTAATTTGGAAACCCTAAACTTGGACGTTTGAACTACGTATTT
>NW_019270104.1:0-217 GCF_002738365.1 Cucurbita moschata
AAAACCTTTGTTTCTTTCGATGTTTTTCGACGAATCTGTAAGGAAACGCTCAAGGTTAAGAATCTTACACATATAAATGGTTAAAATACGAATATTTTTCACTTTCGCTTCCGGGCCATTTTGCACTGAAAATCCAAAGGTGTTAACATAGGAACTTTTTTGCCCATTGAGACAGGGTCGTTAACTCGATCTGAAAAGATGTTTTCTCGTTTTAGTA
>NW_019270104.1:286-1214 GCF_002738365.1 Cucurbita moschata
CTACGTGAAAAACCTTTGTTTCTTTCGATGTTTTTTGACGAATCTGTAAGGAAACGCTCAAGCTTAAGAATCTTACACATATAAACGGTTAAAATACAAATATTTTTCACTTTCGCTTCCGGGCCATTTTGCACTCAAAATCCAAAGGTGTTAACATAGGAACTTTTTTGCCCATTGAGACAGGGTCGTTAACTCGATCTGAAAAGATGTTTTCTCGTTTTAGTATCATACCATATCCACTAAAGATTGTCCTAAGCTTAAAATATGGAAGAAAAAAAAACATTTACTCGTGTCGAAAACACTTCACAACCTCAACCCTTACGAAAAGACCCTCGTGGAGGCACTTGAATCACTACGTGTAAAACCTTTGTTCCTTTCGATGTTTTTCGACGAATCTGTAAGGAAACGCTCAAGTTTAAGAATCTGACACATATAAATGGTTAAAATACGAATATTTTTCACTTTCGCTTCCGGGCCATTTTGCACTCAAAATCCAAAGGTGTTAACATAGGAACTTTTTTGCCCATTGAGACAGGGTCGTTAACTCGATCTGAAAAGATGTTTTCTCGTTTTAGTATCATACCATATCCACTAAAGATTGTCCTAAGCTTAAAATATGGAAGAAAAAAAACATTTACTCGTGTCGAAAAGACTTCACAACCTCAACCCTTACGAAAAGACCCTCGTGGAGGCACCCGAATGGCTACGTGAAAAACCTTTGTTTCTTTCGATGTTTTTCGACGAATCTGTAAGGAAACGCTCAAGCTTAAGAATCTTACACATATAAACGGTTAAAATACAAATATTTTTCACTTTCGCTTCCGGGCCATTTTGCACTGAAAATCCAAAGGTGTTAACATAGGAACTTTTTTGCCCATTGAGACAGGGTCGTTAACTCGATCTGAAAAGATGTTTTCTCGTTTTAGTA
>NW_019270105.1:0-257 GCF_002738365.1 Cucurbita moschata
CAAATTAGGGTTTCGATTTAAAGCACACTTTCTCTGTTTGATGCACTGGGTTTCTTGGAAATTATATCCTAAATCATCAGGCGTAATCATTCCAAACAAAAGTTTCGAAGAACGTCGACCGTGACTCTGTTTTTTAAATACGTAGTTCAAACGTCCAAGCTTAGGGTTTCCAAATTAGGGTTTCGATTTAAAGCACACTATCTCTGATTTATGCATTGTGTTTCTTGGAAATTATATCCTAAATCATCAGGCGTAAT
>NW_019270105.1:432-1213 GCF_002738365.1 Cucurbita moschata
GAACGTCGATCGTGACTCGGTTTTTTAAATACGTAGTTCAAACGTCCAAGCTCAGGGTTTCCAAATTAGGGTTTCGATTTAAAGCACACTATTACTGATTTATGCATTGTGTTTCTTGGAAATTATATCCTAAATCATCAGGCGTAATCATTCCAAACAAAAGTTTCGAAGAACGTCGACCGTGACTCGGTTTTTTAAATACGTAGTTCAAACGTCCCAGTTTAGGGTTTCCAAATTAGGGTTTCGATTTAAAGCACACTATCTCTGATTTATGCATTGTGTTTCTTGGAAATTATATCCTAAATCATCAGGCGTAATCATTCCAAACAAAAGTTTCGAAGAACGTCGATCGTGACTCGGTTTTTTAAATACGTAGTTCAAACGTCCCAGTTTAGGGTTTCCAAATTAGGGTTTCGATTTAAAGCACACTTTCTCTTTTTTATGCACTGTGTTTTCTTTGAAATTATATCCTAAATCATCAGGCGTAATAATTCCAAACAAAAGTTTCGAAGAACGTCGACCGTGACTCGGTTTTTTAAATACGTAGTTCAAACGTCCCAGTTTAGGGTTTCCAAATTAGGGTTTCGATTTAAAGCACACTTTCTCAGTTTTATGCACTTTGTTTCTTTGAAATTATATCCTAAATCATCAGGTGTAATCATTCCAAACAAAAGTTTCGAAGAACGTCGACCGTGACTCGGTTTTTTAAATACGTAGTTCAAACGTCCTAGTTTAGGGTTTCCAAATTAAGGTTTCGAGTTGAAGCACACTTTCTCTGTTT
>NW_019270106.1:0-1213 GCF_002738365.1 Cucurbita moschata
AACCTCAACCCTTACGAAAAGACCCTCGTGGAGGCACCCGAATGGCTACGTGAAAAACCTTTGTTTCTTTCGATGTTTTTCGACGAATCTGTAAGGAAACGCTCAAGTTTAAGAACTTACGCATATCCATGGTTCAAATACGAATAATTTCACTTTCGCTTCCGGGCATTTTTGCACTCAAAATCCATACGTGTTAACATAGGAACTTTTTTGCCCATTTTTTACAGGGTCGTTAACTCGATCTGAAAAGATGTTTTATCGTTTTAGTATAATACCATATCCACGTAAGATTGTCCTAAGCTTAAAATATGGAAGAAAAAAAACATTTACTCGTGTCGAAAAGACTTCACAACCTCAACCCTTACGAAAAGTCCCTCGTGTTGGCACCCGAATGGCTACGTGAAAAACCTTTGTTTCTTTCGATGTTTTTCGACGAATCTGTAAGGAAACGCTCAAGTTTAAGAACTTACACATATCAATGGTTCAAATACGAATAATTTCACTTTCGCTTCCGGGCCTTTTTGCACTCAAAATCCATAGGTGTTAACATAGGAACTTTTTTGCCCATTTTTGACAGGGTCGTTAACTCGATCTGAAAAGATGTTTTCTCGTTTTAGTATCATACCATATCCACGTAAGATTGTCCTAAGCTTAAAATATGGAAGAAAAAAAACAATTACTCGTGTCGAAAAGACTTCACAACCTCAACCCTTACGAAAAGTCCCTCGTGTTGGCACCCGAATGGCTACGTGAAAAACCTTTGTTTCTTTCGATGTTTTTCGACGAATCTGTAAGGAAACGCTCAAGTTTAAGAATCTTACACATATAAATGGTTGTAATACGAATATTTTTCACTTTCGCTTCCGGGCCATTTTGCACACAAAATCCATAGGTGTTAACATAGGAACTTTTTTGCCCATTTTTGACAGGGTCGTTAACTCGATCTGAAAAGATGTTTTCTCGTTTTAGTATCATACCATATCCACGTAAGATTGTCCTAAGCTTAAAATATGGAAGAAAAAAAACATTTACTCGTGTCGAAAAGACTTCACAACCTGAACCCTTACGAAAAGTCCCTCGTGGAGGCACCCGAATGGCTACGTGAAAAACCTTTGTTTCTTTCGATGTTTTTCGACGAATCTGTAAGGAAACGCTCAAGTTTAAGAATCTTACACATATAAATGTTTGAAATACGAATATTTTTCACTTTCGC
>NW_019270107.1:0-1207 GCF_002738365.1 Cucurbita moschata
TTAGGCCTGATGATTTAGAATATAATTTCAAAGAAACATAGTGCATAAAACAAAGAAATTGTGCATTGAGACGAAACTCTAATTCAGAAACCCTAAACTTGGACGTTTGAACTACGTACTCAAAAAAACGAGTCATGGTCGACGTTCTTCGAAACTTTTATTTGGAATGATTTGGTCTGATGATTTAGGATATAGTTTCAAAGAAACATAGTGCATAAAACTGAGAAATTGTGCTTTAGGACGAAACCCTAATTCGGAAACCCCAAACTGGGACGTTTGTACTACGTACTCAAAAAACGGAGTCACGGTCGACGTTCTTCGAAACTTTTGTTTGGAATGATTAGGCCTGATGATTTAGGATATAATTTCAAAGAAACATAGTGCATAAAACAGAGAAAGTGTGCTTTGAGACGAAACCCTAATTCGAAAACCCTAAACTAGGACGTTTGAACTACGTACTCAAAAAACAGATTCACGTTCGACGTTCTTCGAAAAGTTTGTTTGGAATGATTAGGCCTGATGATTTAGGATATAGTTTCAAAGAAACATAGTGCTAAAACAGAGAAAGTGTGCTTTAGGACGAAACCCTAATTCGGAAACCCTAAACTGGGACGTTTATACTACGTACTAAAAAAACAGAGTCACGGTCGACGTTCTTCGAAACTTTTGTTTGGAATGATTAGGCCTGATGATTTAGAATATAATTTCAAAGAAACATAGTGTATAAAAAAAATAAATTGTGCTTTGAGACGAAACTCTAATTTAGAAACCCTAAACTGGGACGTTTGTACTATGTACTCAAAAAACCGAGTCACGGTCGACGTTCTTCGAAACTTTTGTTTGGAATGATTAGGCCTGATGATTTAGGATATAATTTCAAAGAAACATAGTGCATAAAATAGAGAAAGTGTGCTTTAAATCGAAACCCTAATTCGGAAACCTTAAACTGGGACGTTCGAACTACGTACTCAAAAAACCGAGTCACGGTCGACGTTCTTCGAAACTTTTGTNTGGAAGGATTAGGCCTGATGATTTAGGATATAATTTCAAAGAATCATAGTGCATAAAACTGAGAAATTCTGCTTTAGGACGAAACCCTAATTCGGAAACCCTAAACTGGGACGTTTGTACTACGTACTCAAAAAACCGAGTCACGGTCGACGTTCTTCAAAACTTTTGTTTGGAATGATTAGGCCTGATGATTTAG
>NW_019270108.1:0-1211 GCF_002738365.1 Cucurbita moschata
CAATTTTGTAAAATTGTGATGTAAGAGGAGAAAACAAGATTATATTAGATATAGTCATGTATTAAAAAAAAAAATTACTTCACTACCAAACTCTTGTTAGGATATGAAATAGGGATGGCATAGTGGATATGATTGCCTTCAAAATTGTCTATGAGACAATTTTTAGGATATTGGGAATGTAGTAAACTTAGTTTACGACACTTCAATAATTGTAATCAAGCATATATGCTGAGACAAAGGGTGTACTTTGTTTGAGGGCTCTAGAGAAAGGAGTCGAGCCTCGATTATGCTCAACATCTCCAGAGGATTCTCGAAACTCTTCTTCTCCAATCATTTTGGGATTTTCTTTCAAGAGGCTCCCACAAGCCTTGACCTTGTGTTCGTACAATCTCATGGAATGTTGAAAAACCTTTGAAGAAGATCTCGTGGTCAAGGGGCTCCCACAAGCGACCTTGTGTTCGAGTCATAGCAAGGAAGATCTCGTGGAATGTTGAAAAACCTTTGAGGAAGATCTTGTGGAATGTTGAAAAACCTTTGAGGAAGATTTTGTGGAATGTTGAAGAACCTTTGCATGGTAAGAATACTTCAACAAGGAGTCTTCCAAGCTATGGTTTCTACAAAGGTAGAGTTCTCTCTCGTATTTATTGCTTTTCTTTTAATTTTTAATAAAATCAAAACGGCTTCCAATGCTTCCGCTACGTGGAATATATTCAAGACTTCATGTTGAATAGAGTAAGTGTGGAACCTAAACCAAGTAAGGACCTAAGAAACGTTGAAAGAAGTACCTCAAGTAACTCTTACCCAAGATCTGAGAGTGTTCTAAAATAATCTAAAGAATACACTACGAATAACTCTTGTGTGTTACTATGTCCTGTAGAGCTCAAGAAGGTCAATGCATGCATGTTATCTAGGGTAATGTGGGAATGATGTATAGGGTTGTGTCATAAGAATGATTTAAAGATTAAAATTATAGAAATCTCTAGCATTTTGTGTGTATATATACATTGGGTTACTTCTCCAATGATGAGTACAGGCGCCTAGAATGATTTAAAGCTCAAGAAGGTCGATGCATGCATGTTATCGAGGTTATGTTTTGTGCAATTTACCATATTTCATGTCATACAATTCATGCAGTTACATTCAAATATTCATACAAACAAGTCATAATCGTTCAAGGGCCACACATCGTCACATGCATAACATATCACCTC
>NW_019270109.1:0-1210 GCF_002738365.1 Cucurbita moschata
TAATCCTGAGATGTCCCATTGAGGCACCACCATGTGCTTCTCTCAAAAGCAAATCTTTTATAGAGCATTTAGGAATACAAAGCATAAAAAATGTATGAAACAAATAATAATCATCCATAGCCTTTTTTGCAAGACAAGATGCATAAATAGTTCTGAAATCTTGGATATCTCTATATAGTTCGGTAATATGCTCAAGTCCAAGAATTTTTGCACTAAGAGAAGTAAAGAGATCGTACCTTTTAGATAACACATCAACTACCATATTATCATTACCTTGCTTATATTTGATGACATACAAAAATGTTCCAATAAATTCCACCCACTTTGCATGTCTACGATTTAGTTTGTTTTGACCCTTCACATACTTCAAGCTTTCATGATCAAAATGGATCACAAATTCTCTAGGCCATAAGTAGTGTTGCAACACATGCAATATATGAACTAAAGCAAATAATTCTTTATCATAGGTAGTATATTTCAATGTTGGCCCATTTAGTTTTTCACTAAAATATATCAAGTGCTTTCCATCGGTTGGATTGACTCGATAAGCTGGCTTATAAGAAATGGCATTCCTTGGAATGAAGTCTATTTTATGTTCAGTACCTCTAATGGGAGGTATTTCTTTATCTTTAAACATGTCTTCAAATTCCTGTAAAAGAGATTGAAAAACACTAGGCAAAGCCAAGTTTTTATAGTTAGAGACCAAAAATCCTCCATTGTACATAAGTACAAAGATCGATTTTTGTGAAAACCTTCTCACCTTTCCAACTGCAGCCAAATAACTCTCTCTCTTCCTTTTTTCTTCAATTTTGTGAAAACCTTCTCACCTTTCCAACTGCAGCCAAATAACTCTCTCTCTTCCTTTTTTCTTCAATTTCATCTTTTTTTTCATTCTTCTCTTTTTTTCTTTGATTTTTCTCTATTTTTTCACTCAAACTCTTGTTTTTCTTTTTTTTCATTCTTCTCTTTTTTTCTTTGATTTTTCTCTATTTTTTCACTCAAACTCTTGTTTTTCTTTTAACTCTTTTTCCTCAAACTCTTTCTTTCTTTCCTCCAATTTTAATTGATCAGCAAATACATTTACAGAACTCAAAGGTACAAGAGTGGTTTTCTACCATCTTTTACAAAAGAATACCTATTCAAATAGCCATCATACATAACCCTCCTGTCAAATTGCCATGGTCGGCCAAGCAATATATCTCTAGCTTGC
>NW_019270110.1:0-1210 GCF_002738365.1 Cucurbita moschata
ATTGCATCGATTCCATCAACGGTCTTCCCATGAGTTTATGGTGCATGACCCATTTTTTATATCATCCACCTTCGAGCGCCACTGTCCATGAGATGCATTGTGGCCAATGTAACTCTTAGGTCCTATGAGCAAGTTCTTGTAACCTTCAAGTATTGTTCTAAGTCAAAAATAAAGTTTTTTTAATTCCTTAGCATCCTGGTTCCCATTTAAGGGTTTGTGTTTTTGGATTTTCAGTTTGTTAAGCCCAACAAGAGCTTGGCTTCGGGTGTGGATCTGTACGACCCTCCTTGTCATACTCACTCTGGTGCTCATCGCAGTCATCTCAGTCATGATGGTGTTGAATAAAAGAGACCTTGAAAATGACCGAATTATCACATTAACCATTTGAATGATCTCAACCTCACTTATTGAAATTGAACCAAATATCTATGACATAACACTATTAAAGGTTCAAAGTTCATAAAGGTCTTTTTAATCTAAGATACTATTGAACTTGACCATTAGAGTGCCTCTCAAACCAAGTTCATAAAAGTCTTTTGAATTTAAGATACTATTGAACTTATCCATTATAGTGCTTCTCAAACCTAGGTAAAGTTTAAATATAATTGGTGACAAAAGATGAAACTATAAAATAAAATAAATAAGAAAATAAAATTTCATTGTCGAGAATCAAACTCGGGTCTCCTCAATGAAAGCCAGATCTTCTGTGTAATGTCTAACTCTTCGACACATTTTTTTTATGTGTGTGATAGAGTTCTCAGAGTTACCACGACGTTTCGAGCTATAAGATCATGTGGCTCTTTCTTCAAAAGGGTCAACATTAAACGTCAGGTCTTTGATTGGTAACCCATCCAGAGGAGCGTCGATTGCATTGATTCCATCAACAGTCTTCCCATGAGTTTATGGTGAATGACTAGTTTTTTTATTCCATTCACCTTCAAGCACCACCATAGTTTTGCATCGTCCATGAGATGCATTGTGGGCCAACGTAACCCTCAGGTCCTCTGAGCAAGTTCCTATAGTCTTGAAGTATAATATCAAAACATATTAAGGTATTTGATATGTTAAATATTAAAATAATTGATGGTATCATAAACATTAAATAAAAATATATATTTGAAATTTGAATGAAATTCATATTAATTAAACATATATTATGATATTCTACCACATTTTAATATTATTTAAATAAGATATTATTTCCTAATGT
>NW_019270111.1:0-1208 GCF_002738365.1 Cucurbita moschata
ATTGAATCAGGATTGTTCATTTGGTAGAGATTAAACAAATAGAGTAAACATAATATTTCATGTCATTGAAGTCTCTGCAGTCAGCCCTATGTCAGGCTTCATCCTCCTTTTTGTATAAGAATTGCAATACATTTTTTTTTGGCAGCTGTCCGATGCTCTGCAAGTTGTCTTTCAAGTCTGGTACATTAAATACCTCGGTGATTATTTGCATAATCTCATTTACTTTAAACTTTACATTTTCTTTTTCCGTCACAATTGTAACGACCCGAAATTTTCTACTTAATTTAAGGTCGCTACTTTATACATACAATAACATTGAATGTTGAAGACTTCATTTAAATTCCATAAAACATAACCTTTATCTTAAAACAAACCCATGGACTTAGGTGTTTTGAAAACATCTTTAAAACGACACCACATGTAACGACCCTAAATTTTCACATACTCAGAGTCGCTACTAACGTCTCATGCTCATCTATAATACGGAAATATAACTTTTACATGAACATAATTGATAACATAAACTTCAAAAAAAAAACGTTTAAAACAACTTCTTCTCTGGAAAACACAGCCATGGTCTTACGTGTTAAAATATGAAGTACTGAAATTTAGAGAAAACAAAAACAAATACAAAATAATTTAAAACAATGAAATGCAAAACAACCTATTCTAACTTAAGACTAGAAATTTAAATATGAATCTACCCTATGCACGTGCCACAGTCTCTGCTCGCGATGCCGCCGTCCTCCGTACAAGTGCGCCTAGCCTTTACCTGAAAAATGATGTGGCACACGGCCTGAGTATTTCAAAGAATACGTAGTAAGTGGCCCCACTATAGGGGCCATGTAAATGCAAACACATGCAATCATGATTTAGGGACCTATCTCTAATCATCTTAGGGGTGGCCTCTAGTCTCGGAAAAATTGGATGTGTAGTACTTCCCTACACATGACTCACACGTGCGAGTGTGAATCCCCAGGGCGCTCGCACACCCCCTGGACCCTCTGGTCAATCTAATCTGTAGCGACGTCCGGAGGTCAGCGGAACCCCATAGTGTCATGCGCCTCATGAACACCCTCATCTGTGTGCATTCGCACCTGTGCGCATTCGCGCTCATCATATGGTGCGCGTCCGCACTCATCATCTCTAGGGGAAGTAGCCCTATGCTTATGAACATACAATATGCATGAGGTCCCTCTAAATCCATC
>NW_019270112.1:0-169 GCF_002738365.1 Cucurbita moschata
TCGCAACGAAAGTTTCAAAAAACGTCGACCGTGACTCAGTTTTTTTAGCACGTAATTCAAACGTCCCAGATTAGGGTTCGATTTTAATCTCTCTTTTATTGTTCTATGCACTCCGTTTCTTCGAAATTATATTCTAATTCAACATGCCTGATCATTATCGACAGGAATT
>NW_019270112.1:557-1209 GCF_002738365.1 Cucurbita moschata
AATCATTCGCAACGAAAGTTTCAAAAAACGTCGACCGTGAATCAGTTTTTTTAGCACGTAATTCAAACGACCCAGATTAGGGTTCGATTTTAATCTCTCTTTTACTGTTCTATGCACACCATTTCTTCGAAATTATATTCTAATTCAACATGCCTGATCATTATCGACAGGAATTTTGAAAAACGTCAAACGTGACTGGGTCTTTTTAGCATGTACTTCAAACGTCACAGATTAGGGTTTCCGAATTAGGGTTTCGATTTTAAGCACTCTTTTATTGTTTCATGCACACCTCATCTTAGAAATTCTATAATAATTCATTATGCCTGATCATTACCCACAGAAATTTTGACAAACGTTGACCGTGACTCGGTTTTTTTTTTATCATGTACTTCAAACGTCACAGATTAGGGTTTCCGAATTAGGGTTTCGATTTTAAGCACTCTTTTATTGTTTCATGCACACCTCTTCTTAGAAATTCTATAATAATTCATGATGCCTAATCATTACCCACAGAAATTTTGACAAACGTTGACCGTGACTCGGTTTTTTTTTTATCATGTACTTCAAACGTCACAGCTTAGGGTTTCCGAATTAGGGTTTCGATTTTAAGCACTCTTTTACTGTTTTTTACACTCCGTTTCTTCGACATTCT
>NW_019270113.1:0-637 GCF_002738365.1 Cucurbita moschata
ATTTGGAAACCCTAAACTTGGACGTTTGAACTACGTATTTAAAAAACCGAGTCACGGTCGACGTTCTTCGAAACTTTTGTTTGGAATGATTAGGCCTTCTGATTTAGGATATAATTTCCAAGAAACACAGTGCATAAATCAGAGAAAGTGTGCTTTAAATCGAAACCCTAATTTGGAAACCCTAAACTTGGACGTTTGAACTACGTATTTAAAAAACCGAGTCACGGTCGACGTTCTTCGAAACTTTTGTTTGGAATGATTAGGCCTTCTGATTTAGGATATAATTTCCAAGAAACAATGTGCATAAATCAGAGAAAGTGTGCTTTAAATCGAAACCCTAATTTGGAAACCCTAAACTTGGACGTTTGAACTACGTATTTAAAAAACCGAGTCACTGTCGACGTTCTTCGAAACTTTTGTTTGGAATTATTACGCCTCATGATTTAAGATATAATTTCAAAGAAACACAGTGCATAAAACATAGAAAGTGTGCTTGAAATCGAAACCCTAATTTGGAAACCCTAAACTTGGACGTTTGAACTACGTATTTAAAAAACCGAGTCACGGTCGACGTTCTTCGAAACTTTTGTTTGGAATGATTAGGCCTTCTGATTTAGGATATAATTTCCAAGAAACA
>NW_019270113.1:1142-1208 GCF_002738365.1 Cucurbita moschata
AGAAAGTGTGCTTGAAATCGAAACCCTAATTTGGAAACCCTAAACTTGGACGTTTGAACTACGTAT
>NW_019270114.1:0-1207 GCF_002738365.1 Cucurbita moschata
AGTAGTGCATGTACTTTGGGCATATACATAACTTTTAGTTTCACCTCTTGATTGAAAAACAAAAAGCTCGATAGTGCTACTTGTGGATATTATGAAAAAACCAAGTTCGAACATTATGCACTATTATTATCATCATTGCTAATCTGATGCACCAACCGAGAATCAAACTCTGGTCTGTATTGTGGAAGGGTACTATTTCTACCACTAGACTACTAGTGCATGTACCTTTGGGCATATCCGTAATGTACTCGTATTTTGATCATGCAGTTCTTCCGAAGCTAGTGCTACTCGTGAAATCTATAAATATAAACGATATTGTGACAAACCTAAGTTTGAAAATTATGCACTAATATCATCATAGCTAATCTTCCAGATGCACCAACCGAAAATTAAACTCGGGTCCATATCGTGGCAGGGTACTCCATAAAGTACTTGTATTTTGGTCATGCAATTCTTCCGAAGCCCACCTCTCAATTTAAAAATAAAAAGCTCGATAGTGCTACTCGTGAAATCTATAAATATAAACGATATTGTGACAAACCTAAGTTTGAAAATTATGGACTAATATCATCATAGCTAATCTTTAAGATGCACCAACCGAGAATAGGCATATCCATAAGGTACTCGTATTTTGGTTATGCAGTTCTTCCGAAGCTAGTGCTACTCGTGAAATCTATAAATTTAAATGAAGTTTGAAAATAATGCATTAATAATCAAATATCTAATCTTCAAGATGCACCATCGAACACTCGGGTCTATACCGTGGTAGGGTACTATTCTACCACTAGACCACTGGTGCATCTATCTTTAAGCATATCCATAATAAACTCGTATTTTGGTCATGCAGTTCTTCCGAAGCCCTTAACTTTTAGTTTCACCTCTCGATTTAAAAAATAAAAGCTCCATAGCGTTACTCGTGAAATCTATAAATTTAAATGATATATTGTAACGAACACAAGTTTGAACATTATGCACTAATATCATCATAGCTAATCTTCAAGATGCATGAGCCGAGAATCGAACTCAGGTCCGTATCGTGGCAGGGTACTCCATAAAGTACTTGTATTTTGGTCATGCAGTTCTTCTGAAGCCCTTGACTTTTAGTTTCACCACTCGATTTTTAAAAAAAATGCTCCATAGTGCTACTTGTGAAATCTATAAATTTAAATGATATATTGGAACAAACCGAAGTTTGAACATTATGCAC
>NW_019270115.1:0-1207 GCF_002738365.1 Cucurbita moschata
ATCTAAACCCTAATTTGGAAACCCTAAAATTGGACGTTTGAACTACGTATTTAAAAAACCGAGTCACGGTCGACGTTCTTCGAAACTTTTGTTTGGAATGATTAGGCCTTATGATTTAGGTTATAATTTCCAAGAAACAATGTGCTTAAATCAGAGAAAGTGTGCTTTAAATCGAAACCCTAATTTGGAAACCCTAAACTTGGACGTTTGAACTACGTATTTAAAAAACCGAGTCACGGTCGACGTTCTTCGAAACTTTTGTTTGGAATTATTACGCCTGATGATTTAGGATATAATTTCAAAGAAACACAGTGCATAAAACAGAGAAAGTGTGCTTTAAATCGAAACCCTAATTTGGAAACCCTAAACTTGGACGTTTGAACTACGTATTTAAAAAACCGAGTCACGGTCGACGTTCTTCGAAACTTTTGTTTAGAATTATTACGCCTGATGATTTAGGATATAATTTCAAAGAAACACAGTGCATAAAACAGAGAAAGTGTGCTTTAAATCGAAACCCAAATTTTGAAACCCTAAACTTGGACGTTTGAACTACGTATTTAAAAAACCGAGTCACGGTCGACGTTCTTCGAAAATTTTGTTTGGAATAATTAGGCCTTATGATTTAGGTTATAATTTCCAAGGAACAATGTGCATAAATCAGAGAAAGTGTGCTTTAAATCGAAACCCTAATTTGGAAACCCTAAACTTGGACGTTTGAACTACGTATTTAAAAAACCGAGTCACGGTCGACGTTCTTCGAAACTTTTGTTTGAAATTATTACGCCTGATGATTTAGGATATAATTTCAAAGAAACACAGTGCATAAAACAGAGAAAGTGTGCTTTAAATCGAAACCCTAATTTGGAAACCCTAAACTTGGACGTTTGAACTGTGTATTTAAAAAATCGAGTCACGGTCGACGTTCTTCGAAACTTTTTTTTCGAATGATTACGCCTGATGATTTATGATATAATTTCAAAGAAACACAGTGCATAAAACAGATATAGTGTGGTTGAAATCGAAACCCTAATTTGGAAACCCTAAACTTGGACGTTTGAACTGCGTATTTAAAAAATCGAGTCACGGTCGATGTTCTTCGAAACTTTTTTTTCGAATGATTACGCCTGATGATTTATGATATAATTTCAAAGAAACACAGTGCATAAAACAGATATAGTGTGCTTGAAATCGAAACCCTAATTTG
>NW_019270116.1:0-473 GCF_002738365.1 Cucurbita moschata
TTATATCCTAAATCATCGGGCGTAATCATTCCAAACAAAAGTTTCGAAGAGCGTCGACCGTGACTCGGTTTTTTAAATACGTAGTTCAAACGTCTAAGTTTAGGGTTTCCAAATTAGGGTTTCGATTATAAGAACACTATATCTGTTCTATGCACTGCGTTTCTTTGCAATTATATCCTAAATCATCGGGCGTAACCATTCCAAAAAAAAGTTTCGAAGAACGTCGACCGTGACTCGGTTTTTTAAATACGTAGTTCAAACGTCCAAGTTTAGGGTTTCTAAATTAGGGTTTCGATTTAAAACACACTTTCTATGTTTTATGCACTGTGTTTCTTTGAAATTATATCATAAATCATCAGGCCTAATCATTCCAAACAAAAGTTTCGAAGAACGTCGACCGTGACTCGATTTTTTAAATACGTAGTTAAAACGTCCAAGTTTAGGGTTCCAAATTAGGGTTTCGATTTAAAGCA
>NW_019270116.1:691-1206 GCF_002738365.1 Cucurbita moschata
GCTGTGTTTCTTTGAAATTATATCCTAAATCATCGGGCGTAATCATTCCAAACAAAAGTTTCGAAGAGCGTCGACCGTGACTCGGTTTTTTAAATACGTAGTTCAAACGTCTAAGTTTAGGGTTTCCAAATTAGGGTTTCGATTATAAGAACACTATATCTGTTCTATGCACTGCGTTTCTTTGCAATTATATCCTAAATCATCGGGCGTAACCATTCCAAAAAAAAGTTTCGAAGAACGTCGACCGTGACTCGGTTTTTTAAATACGTAGTTCAAACGTCCAAGTTTAGGGTTTCTAAATTAGGGTTTCGATTTAAAACACACTTTCTATGTTTTATGCACTGTGTTTCTTTGAAATTATATCATAAATCATCAGGCCTAATCATTCCAAACAAAAGTTTCGAAGAACGTCGACCGTGACTCGATTTTTTAAATACGTAGTTAAAACGTCCAAGTTTAGGGTTTCCAAATTAGGGTTTCGATTTCAAGCACACTATATCTGTTTTATGCGCTGT
>NW_019270117.1:0-731 GCF_002738365.1 Cucurbita moschata
ATTTGGAGGAATCTTTTAAGGAATTCATCAAATTCCCCCTCCACAAGTAGTATAAACTACTATCTCTTTTAAGGAATTTATCAAATTCCCTCTCCACTACAAGTAGTATAAGCTCTTATCTCTTTTAGGGAATTTCTTATCTCTTTTAAGGAATTCATCAAATTCCCTTTCCATTACAAGTAGTATAAGCTCAATTCCCTTTCCACGAGTAGTATAAGCTCTTATCTCTTTTAAGGAATTCATCAAATTCCTCATCAAATTTCCTTTACAATAAGTCCTCTCTCTATGTGCTTGTGGGACATTACTTAGCCATAATGATATAATAATCCCTTTATAAGTATCTTTTCTTTTTCTCTCGTACCCACCTTATACATAACATGTTAAATTAATTCATACTTAAAAAAATAATTTCTCCATAATCCTTTTATAAGTATCTTTTTTTTTTCTCTCGTACCCACCTTATACATAACATGTTAAATTAATTCATACTTAAAAAAATAATTTCAGCTCAATTCCCTTTCCACGAGTAGTATAAGCTCTTATCTCTTTTAAGGAATTCATCAAATTCCTCATCAAATTTCCTTTACAATAAGTCCTCTCTCTATGTGCTTGTGGGACATTACTTAGCCATAATGATATAATAATCCCTTTATAAGTATCTTTTCTTTTTCTCTCGTACCCACCTTATACATAACATGTTAAATTAATTCATACTTAAAAAAATAATTTCT
>NW_019270117.1:844-1206 GCF_002738365.1 Cucurbita moschata
TTTATAAGTATCTTTTCTTTTTCTCTCGTACCCACCTTATACATAACATGTTAAATTAATTCATACTTAAAAAAATAACTTCTCCCTTTTGGAGATGCAGGGTATCAATCCCCGTACCTCTCACATGCTAAGCGAGCGCTCTACCATCTGAGCTACATCCCCACAAGTTTTGCATCACAAAACCCTAAATTTCCCGTCATCAATAATAGTGAAAATGAAGAAATATTGCTACCCAACATCCCCATGATTTTTACATCATAAAACCCTAAATGTCCCATCATTAATAATAGTGAAAATAAAAAAAATATCAAAATATTAATAACAAATAGTTTGGTTTGGTGATGCGGGGCATCGATAATTGT
>NW_019270118.1:0-1206 GCF_002738365.1 Cucurbita moschata
GAAACCCTAATTTGGAAACCCTGAACTTGGACGTTTGAACTACGTATTTAAAAAACCGAGTCACGGTCGACGTTCTTCGAAACTTTTGTTTGGAATTATTACGCCTGATGATTTATGATATAATTTCTAAGAAACACAGTGCATAAAACAGATATAGTGTGCTTGAAATCGAAACCCTAATTAGGAAACCCTAAACTTGGACGTTTGAACTACGTATTTAAAAAACCGAGTCACGGTCGACGTTCTTCGAAACTTTTGTTTGGAATTATTACGCCTGATGATTTAGGATATAATTTCAAAGAAACACAGTGCATAAAACAGATATAGTGTGCTTGAAATCGAAACCCTAATTAGGAAACCCTAAACTTGGACGTTTGAACTACGTATTTAAAAAACCGAGTCACGGTCGACGTTCTTCGAAACTTTTGTTTGGAATTATTACGCCTGATGATTTAGGATATAATTTCAAAGAAACACAGTGCATAAAACAGAGAAAGTGGGCTTTAAATCTAAACCGTAATTTGGAAACCCTAAACTTGGACGTTTGAACTATGTATTTAAAAAACCGAGTCACGGTCGACGATCTTCGAAACTTTTGTTTGGAATGATTACGCCTGATGATTTATGATATAATTTCAAAGAAACACAGTGCATAAAACAGAGAAAGTGGGCTTTAAATCGAAACCCTAATTTGGAAACCCTAAACTTGGACGTTTGAACTACGTATTTAAAAAACCGAGTCACGGTCGACGATCTTCGAAACTTTTGTTTGGAATGATTACGCCTGATGATTTAGGATATAATTTCAAAGAAACACAGTGCATAAAACAGAGAAAGTGGGCTTTAAATCGAAACCCTAATTTGGAAACCCTAAACTTGGACGTTTGAACTATGTATTTAAAAAACCGAGTCACGGTCGACGATCTTCGAAACTTTTGTTTGGAATGATTACGCCTGATGATTTATGATATAATTTCAAAGAAACACAGTGCATAAAACAGATATAGTGTGCTTGAAATCGAAACCGTAATTTGGAAACCCTAAACTTGGACGTTTGAACTACGTATTTAAAAAACTGGGTCACGGTCGACGTTCTTCGAAACTTTTGTTTGGAATGATTACGCCTGATGATTTATGATATAATTTCAAAGAAACACAGTGCATAAAACAGATATAGTGTGCTTGAAATCGAAACCGTAATTTGGA
>NW_019270119.1:0-1204 GCF_002738365.1 Cucurbita moschata
GGCCTAATCATTCCAAACAAAAGTTTTGAAGAACGTCGACTATGACTCGGTTTTTTAAATACGTAGATCAAATGTCCAAGTTTAGGGTTTCCAAATTACGGTTTCGATTTAAAGCACACTTTCTCTGATTTATGCACATTGTTTCTTGGAAATTATATCCTAAATAATTAGGCGTAATCATTCCAAACAAAAGTTTCGAAGAACGTCGACCGTGACTCAGTTTTTTAAATACGTAGTTCAAACGTCCAAGTTTAGGGTTTCCAAATTAGGGTTTCGATTTAAAGCACACTTTCTCTGATTTATGCACATTGTTTCTTGGAAATTATATCCTAAATCATCATACGTAATCATTCCAAACAAAAGTTTTGAAGAACGTCGACCGTGACTCGGTTTTTTAAATACGTAGATCAAACGTCCAAGTTTAGGGTTTCCAAATTAGGGTTTCGATTTAAAGCACAATTTCTCTGTTTTATGCACTGTGTTTCTTGGAAATTATATCCTAAATCATCAGGCGTAATCATTCCAAACAAAAGTTTCGAAGAACGTCGACCGTGACTCGGTTTTTTAAATACGTAGTTCAAATGTCCAAGTTTAGGGTTTCCAAATTAGGGTTTCGATTTAAAGCACACTTTCTCTGTTTTATGCACTGTGTTTCTTTGAAATTATATCCTAAATCATCAGGCGTAATCATTCCAAAAAAAAGTTTCGAAGAACGTCGACCGTGACTCGGTTTTTTAAATACGTAGTTCGAACGTCCAAGTTTAGGGTTTCCAAATTAGGGTTTGGATTTCAAGCACACTATATCTGTTTTATGCACTGTGTTTCTTTGAAATTATATCCTAAATCATCAGGCCTAATCATTCCAAACAAAAGTTTCGAAGAACGTCGACCGTGACTCGGTTTTTTAAATACGTAGTTCAAACGTCCAAGTTTAGGGTTTCCAAATTAGGGTTTCGATTTAAAGCCCACTTTCTCTGTTTTATGCACTGTGTTTCTTTGAAATTATATCATAAATCATCAGGCCTAATCATTCCAAACAAAAGTTTCGAAGAACGTCGACCGTGACTCGGTTTTTTCAATACGTAGTACAAACGTCCCAGTTTAGGGTTAACAAATTAGGGTTTCGATTTCAAGCACACTATATCTGTTTTATGCACTGTGTTTCTTTGAAATTATATCCTAAATAATTAGGCGTAATCATTCC
>NW_019270120.1:0-1204 GCF_002738365.1 Cucurbita moschata
TTCATAATATCCACGAGTAGCACTATCGAGCTTTTTGTTTTTAAATCAAGAGGTGAAACTAAAAGTTATGTATATGCCAATAGTACATGCACTACTGGTCTAGTGGTAGAATAGTACCTTGCCACGACAAAGACCCAAGTTTGATTCTCTGCTGGTGCATCTTGAACATTAGCTATGATGATATTCGTGCATAATGTTCAAACATCGGTTTGTTACAGTATCATTTAAATTTATAGATTTCACGAGTAGCACTATGGAGCCTTATTTTTTAAATCGAGTGGTGGAACTAAAAGTTAAGGTCTTCAGAAGAACAGCATTACCAAAATACGAGTCCATTATGGATATGCCTAAAGGTAGATGCACCAGTGGTCTAGTGGTGTTATAGTACCCTGCCACGGTATAGACTCAAGTTAGATTCTCGGCTAGTACATCTTGAAGATTTTCTATGATGATATTAGTGCATAATTTTCAAACTTAGGTTTGTCACAATATCATTTAAATTTATAGATTTCACGAGTTTAAGGGCTTCGTAACAACTGCATGACAAAAATACGAGTATGTTATGGATGTGCCTAAAGGTAGTCTAGTGGTAGAGTAATACCCTGCCACAGTATAGACTTGAGTCTTTTTACACTATATATCATTTAAATTTATAGATTTCACAAGTAGCACTATCGAGCTTTTTATTTTTAAATTGAGAGGTGGGCTTCGGAAGAATTGCATGACCAAAATACGAGTATGTTATGGATGTGCTTAAAGGTAGAAGAACCAATAGTCTAGTGGTATAATAGTACCCTACCATAGTATAGACTCAAGTTTGATTCTCAACTGTTGCATCTTGAAGATTAGCTATGATGATAATAGTGCATAATGTTTAAACTTCGATTTTTAACAATATATCACCATGGAGCTATTTTTTTTTTTTTAAATCGAGAGGTGAAACTAAAAGTTAAGGGATTCAGAAGAACTTCATGACTAAAATACGAGTACGTTATGGATATGCCTAAAGGTGGATGCACCAGTGGTCTAGTGGTAGAATAGTACCTTGCCACGATGCAAACCCAAATTCAATTCTCAGCTCTTGCATCTTGAAGATTAGCTATGATGATATTAGCGCATAATGTTCAAACTTGGGTTTGTTACAATATATCATTTAACTTTATAGATTTCACAAGAGGTGAAACCAAAAGTTAAGGGCTTCAGA
>NW_019270121.1:0-1203 GCF_002738365.1 Cucurbita moschata
CCTTTGACATATCTGAAAATCCGTCGATTTGCATCCAAATGGGGCTTCTTTGGACTTTGGATGTACTGACTCAGAACCCCAACTGCTTAAGAAATATCAGGCTGAGTTAAAGTTAGGCAGATAAGACTACCTACTAGTTGTCGGTATGTCGTTTCATCATTCAACTTTTTTCTTCATGTTCACAAATCTTGGCATTTGTCTCCGTCGATGCTTGCACTCTAACATGTTGAACTTCTGAAGCATATCTCTTGTATACTTTTGTTGGCAGAGAAACAATCCTTCATCGATGCGATCAACTTCTGTGCGATCAACTTCTACGTCTTGGCACTAGTTCCCAAGTTTGATTATGCTCTAGGGCTATAATTTCTTCCTCCATCGCTTTCTGCCAAACCGAGTTTTGTGATGCATCTTTCTATGTCTCTAGTTCGTAAACTCTGTCTTCTACAATAGCTGCATTTGCATACTTAGGATTTGGCCTTCGGATTCTATTTGATCGCCTAAGTTGCTGACGTGTCGTTTCATTTTTATCAGATTTGCTTGATTGAGTCACCTCTTGCTTTCCAATACCAATGTCACTTGGATCTTCAGGCGCATCAACCTTTTATTTAATTTGCGTATTTTGCTCCCCCATCATCTGTTGTAGAATTTCTTCGATGTTTGAATNTTGATTATGCTCTAGGGCTATAATTTCTTCCTCCATCGCTTTCTGCCAAACCGAGTTTTGTGATGCAACTTCATATGTCTCTAGTTCGGAAACTCTGTCTTCTACAATAGCTGCATTTGCATACTTAGGATTTGGCCTTCGGATTCTATTTGATCGCCTAAGTTGCTGACGTGTCGTTTCATTTTTATCAGATTTGCTTGATTGAGTCACCTCTTGCTTTCCAATACCAATGTCACTTGGATCTTCAGGCGCATCAACCTTTTATTTAATTTGCGTATTTTGCTCCCCCATCATCTGTTGTAGAATTTCTTCGATGTTTGAATTTGGTAGGACTTTCATCTGTTGTAGAATTTCTTCAATGTTGTGGTAGACCTTTGAGCATGGATTTCTGCATAATTAGCTTTAACTTCTGGTTGCTAACATGTCCAATCTTGCATGCCATAGATCTTTCATCTCATTCTTTTGGGTCTTGTCAATATAGGCAGACTCTGCAAATAAGACGTAAACAGACTCCACTCTTCGTCCTTTTGTTGTCAGCT
>NW_019270122.1:0-702 GCF_002738365.1 Cucurbita moschata
TAAACTAGGACGTTTGAACTACGTGTTTAAAAAACCGAGTCACGGTCGACGTTCTTCAAAACTTTTGTTTGGAATGATTACGCCTGATGATTTAGGATATAATTTCAAAGAAACACAGTGCATAAAAGAGAGAAAGTGAGATTTAAATCGAAACCCTAATTTGGAAACCCTAAACTAGGACGTTTGAACTACGTATTTAAAAAACTGAGTCACAATCGACGTTCTTCGAAACTTTTGTTTGGAATGATTACGCCTGATGAATTAGGATATAATTTCAAAGAAACACAGTGCATAAAACAGAGAAAGTGTGCTTTAAATCGAAACCCTAATTTGGAAACCCTAAACTAGGACGTTTGAACTACGTATTTAAAAAACCGAGTCACGGTCGACGTTCTTCGAAACTTTTGTTTGGAATGCTTAGGCCTTATGATTTAGGATATAATTTCAAAGAAACACAGTGCATAAAACAGAGAAAGTGTGTTCTAAGTCGAAACCCTTATTTGGAAACCCTAAACTGGGACGTTTGAACTACATATTTAAAAAACCGAGTCACGATCGACATTCTTCGAAACTTTTGTTTGGAATGATTACGCTTGATGATTTAGGATATAATTCCAAAGAAACACAGTGCATAAAATAGAGAAAGTGTGTTTTAAATCGAAACCGTAATTTGGAAACCCTAAACTAGGACGTTTGAACTAC
>NW_019270122.1:999-1203 GCF_002738365.1 Cucurbita moschata
TTTAAATCGAAACCCTAATTTGGAAACCCTAAACTGGGACGTTTGAACTACGTATTTCAAAAACCGAGTCACGGTCAACGTTCTTCGAAACTTATGTTTGGAATGATTAGGCATGATGATTTTGGATATAATTTCAACGAAACACAGTGCATAAACAGATATAGTGTGCTTTAAATTGAAACCCTAATTTGGAAACCCTAAACT
>NW_019270123.1:0-589 GCF_002738365.1 Cucurbita moschata
GTGGATATGGTATGATACTAAAACGAGAAAACATCTTTTCAGATCGAGTTAACGACCCTGTCAAAAATGGGCAAAAAAGTTCCTATGTTAACAACTTTGGATTTTGAGTGCAAAATGGCCCGGAAGCGAAAGTGAAAAATATTCGTATTTCAAACATTTATATGTGTAAGATTCTTAAACTTGAGCGTTTCCTTACAGATTCGTCGAAAAACATCGAAAGAAACAAAGGTTTTTCACGTAGCCATTCGGGTGCCTCCACGAGGGTCTTTTCGTAAGGGTTGAGGTTGTGAAGTCTTTTCGACACGAGTAAATGTTTTTTTTCTTCCATATTTTAAGCTTAGGACAATCTTACGTGCATATGGTATGATACTAAAACGAGAAAACATCTTTTCAGATCGAGTTAACGACCCTGTCAAAAATGGGCAAAAAAGTTCTTCTGTTAACACCTTTGGATTTTGAGTGCAAAATGGCCCGGAAGGGAAAGTGAAAAATATTCGTATTTCAAACATTTATATGTGTAAGATTCTTAAACTTGAGCGTTTCCTTACAGATTCGTCGAAAAACATCGAAAGAAACAAAGGTTTTTCAC
>NW_019270123.1:940-1203 GCF_002738365.1 Cucurbita moschata
AACGAGAAAACATCTTTTCAGATCGAGTTAACGACCCTGTCAAAAATGGGCAAAAAAGTTCCTATGTAACACCTTTGGATTTTGAGTGCAACATGGCCCGGAAGCGAAAGTGAAAAATATTCGTATTTCAAACATATATATGTGTAAGATTCTTAAACTTGAGCGTTTCCTTACAGATTCGTCGAAAAACATCGAAAGAAACAAAGGTTTTTCACGTAGCCATTCGGGTGCCTCCACGAGAGACTTTTCGTAAGGGTTGAGGT
>NW_019270124.1:0-1202 GCF_002738365.1 Cucurbita moschata
AAACGTCCAAGTTTAGGGTTTCCAAATTAGGGTTTCTATTTCAAGCACACTTTCTTTGTTTTATGCACTGCGTTTCTTTGAAATTATATCATAAATCATCAGGCCTAATCATTCCAAACAAAAGTTTAGAAGAACGTCGATCGTGACTCGATTTTTTAAATACGTAGTTCAAACGTCCAAGTTTAGGGTTTCCAAATTAGGGTTTCGATTTAAAGCACACTTTCTCTGTTTGATGCACTGTGTTTCTTGGAAATTATATCCTAAATCATCAGGCGTAATCATTCCAAACAAAAGTTTCGAAGAACGTCGATCGTGACTCGGTTTTTTAAATACGTAGTTCAAACGAGCAAGTTTAGGGTTTCCAAATTAGGGTTTCGATTTCAAGCACACTTTCTCTGTTTTATGCACTGCGTTTCTTTGAAATTATATCATAAATCATCAGGCCTAATCATTCCAAACAAAAGTTTCGAAGAACGTCGATCGTGACTCGGTTTTTTAAATACGTAGTTCAAACGAGCAAGTTTAGGGTTTCCAAATTAGGGTTTCGATTTCAAGCACACTTTCTCTGTTTTATGCACTGTGTTTCTTTGAAATTATATCCTAAATCATCAGGCGTAATCATTCCAAACAAAAGTTTCGAAGAACGTCGATCGTGACTCGATTTTTTAAATACGTAGTTCGAACGTCCAAGTTTAGGGTTTCCAAATTAAGGTTTCGATTTCAAGCACACTTTCTTTGTTTTATGCATTGTGTTTCTTTGAAATTATATCATAAATGATCAGGCGTAATAATTCCAAACAAAAGTTTCGAAGAACGTCGACCGTGACTCGATTTTTTAAATACGTAGTTCAAACGTCCAAGTTTAGGGTTTCCAAATTAAGGTTTCGATTTCAAGCACACTTTCTTTGTTTTATGCATTGTGTTTCTTTGAAATTATATCATAAATCATCAGGCCTAATCATTCCAAACAAAAGTTTCGAAGAAAGTCGACCGTGACTCGGTTTTTTAAATACGTAGTTCAAACGTCCAAGTTTAGGGTTTCCAAATTAAGGTATCGATTTCAAGCACACTTTCCTTGTTTTATGCATTGTGTTTCTTTGAAATTATATCATAAATCATCAGGCCTAATCATTCCAAACAAAAGTTTCGAAGAACGTCGATCGTGACTCAGTTTTTTAAATACGTAATTCGAACGTCCAAGT
>NW_019270125.1:0-1201 GCF_002738365.1 Cucurbita moschata
ACCCAAAGGCACTTGACACCACCCCACCGTGCATGTTCTGCCAACACGCCACCTTCAAAACATAGGGCTGGCCCAAGGATGGGCCAGAGGCATCACCACAACGTCACACACTCAACGAGGTTCATCCCGGACACCCGAAGGCACCCAGTTCCACCCCACCTTGCATGTTTCATCATCGTACCAGCCATCAACCATCCTCAAACCAGCCCAAGTTGGAAGGAAACATTTCGTGCTCAACAAGTCTCATGTCGCACGCCCAAAGGCATTTAACACCGCCCCACCATGCATGTTCAACTACCACGCAGCCTTCAAAACATAGGGCTGGCCCAAGAAAGGGAGGCATACACCACACAACGTCCCACACTCAACGAGGTTCATGCCGCACGCCCAAAGGCACCCGACTCCACCCCACCTTGCATGTTTCATCGTCATACTAGCAACCATCCACAGTCCCCACACCAGAGACTCCCAATTAGAAGGCAACATCGCAACATTCCATGCTCAATGAGGCTCGTGTCGCACGCCCAAAGGCACCCGATTCCAACCAGCCGAACATGTTCTGGCACCACCGGCCTTCAAAACATAGGGCAAGCCCAAGGCTGGCAGGCATCACCGCAACATTACACACTCAACGAGGTTCATGTCGCACGCCCGAAGGCACCCGACTCAACCCCACCTTGCATGTTTCATCATCGTACCAGCCATCAACCATCCTCAAGCCAGCCCAAGTTAGAAGGCAACATCGCAACATTTCATTCTCAACAAGGCTCATGTCGCACACCCAAAGGCACCCGACACTGCCTCACCGTGCAAGTTTCACCACCGCATCGCCGTCGTCAACCGCCGACCACCACCCCCACGCCCCAAGCATATGCCCATGTGCGACGCATAATGCTTGGGGCATGGGGGTGAAGGAAGATATAGGGGTACCCCCGTGCCCAGCCCATGCAGACTAGTCACCCCCCTATATAGTACATTTTGAGGCATTTTTGGTCTGCCAGGACTAGATACGATTTTTCTGAGCCGTCATACGGTCAAATATCTCAAGTTTTAGATTGTTTTTTTCCATGAACTCAATTGATTCATGAATGGGACATTGTAATGGATCTAGAAATCAAGTTTCATAATTTTTCAACCAACCAATTTTTTTTAATGAATTTTTAAATATTAAATAATAAGAAATTAGAAAAAATAGCTAGAG
>NW_019270126.1:0-1201 GCF_002738365.1 Cucurbita moschata
TCAAGTGGTGACCCTGCTCGACTCGCCCCGCACCGACAAGCTGCAGTTGGGAATAGCTCAACCATCCCACACTGCAGCCCAGGGAAGGGTGACAGACCCTAGCCACCCCAGAACTGGTAGACCGCCCCGTGGCCGCACTGATAAACGAAGAAGGGCCCCGATATGGAACAGGACCCTTTGTCCTAACTGTCAGCGTCCTCACACGGGGGAATACAGAGCAGGAACAGGCGCTTGTTATAGATGCGGCCAGGTAGGGAACTTTGCAGTAGATTGTCCTCAGAGGAATGATCAGCGTGTCAACTGACCTGCAGTACAGCATCAGAGGGGCCAAGCTGCTCAATAATAGCTGGGGCGAGCTGTAGCCCATGCAACAACAGCCAGACAAGTTGACCAGCCTGACGCAGTTGTTACAGGTACGCTACCCGTATTTGGTCATCTTGCTTTAGTATTGTTTGATTTGGGTTCGACACATTCATTCGTATCTGAAGAGTTTGTAGAGCTAGCACATCTAGAGAAAGAACTATTAGAAATTACCCTATCAGTGTCCACCCCTGCTCATGAGCTGTTGTTAGCTGCCCATAGGGTTAAGGAAGGTGGTGTAACAATATCAGGACGTGTCATCGAAGGTACACTGATAGTGTTAAACATGCAAGACTTCGATGTCATCTTGGGTATGGATTGGCTAGGTGAGAATCGCGTTTTGATAGATTGCGAGACTCGAGTAGTAACTCTTAGGCTCCCATCAGAGGACAACTTTACCTACAAAGGAGCCACTTCCAAGGGTGTCCCAAGCGTCATAACATCGTTAAGGGCTAGAAAGCTGATTCGTAGTGGCGCAAGTGCATTCCTAGCCAGCGTGACCTTAGACAATAGTAACAAATCGTCAGGGAGTTCGTAGATGTCTTTCTGGAGGATCTGCCAGGTTTGCCCCCAGCTAGGGAAGTCGATTTTGGGATCAATTTAGAACCAGGAACTGTGCCGATCTCCAAGGCACCTTACAGGATGGCACCTGCAGAACTTAGGGAATTGAAGAAACAGTTACAGGAGCTGTTGGATAAGGGTTTCATCCGGCCTAGTGTATCACCCTAGGGAGCCCCTGTTCTGTTTGTCAAAAAGAAGGACGGGTCCATGCGGTTGTGTATTGATTACAGAGAATTAAACAAGGTCACTATAAAGAATAGGTATCCTCTCCGAGAATTGA
>NW_019270127.1:0-656 GCF_002738365.1 Cucurbita moschata
TGCCTGATGAATCTCCAGTTTCCCGTTTGCGAATACTTTCGCTGAGAACTACATCTCGAATTTCATCAAACTTCAGTTTATCAGATCCTCGGGAACTGCTGATTGCGGCAACAACAGTATCCCATGAGTTGCTCAAAGATTCACAGAGTGATGTTGTAGCGGATACTCATGAAACTCCTGAGACTCTTGCTGAGAAACCAGAGGTGGAGCAAGTGGGAGTTGAGGTTGAGTTGCTCAAAGATTCACAGAGTGATGTTGTAGCGGATACTCATGAAACTCCTGAGACTCTTGCTGAGAAACCAGAGGTGGAGCAAGTGGGAGTTGAGGTTGAGTTGCTCAAAGATTCACAGAGTGATGTTGTAGCGGATACTCATGAAACTCTTGAGACTCTTGCTGAGAAACCAGAGGTGAAGCAAGTGGGAGTTGAGGTTGAGTTGCTAAAAGATTCACATAGTGATGTAGCAGATACTCAAGAAACTCCTAAGACTCATGCTGTTGGCGAGGAACCCAATCTATCATTCAAAATACAGAAGGCGATACCATTTCACTCGGAGGTTGGTTGAAGATGGTGATGTGTTTTGAGAAGATAGAGGGTGCAAAGAATCCAGCAAACATGTTGACAAAATGTGTTGATGTTGGAATATTGAGGTTGTGCA
>NW_019270127.1:905-1200 GCF_002738365.1 Cucurbita moschata
TTTTCTATTCTCTGTACTCTCTTGTTGTACATACGTGAAGTCATCAATACAAAAAATCCTTTTAGCCAGAGTTCTCCTTGCAACTCCTCTCTATCCTTTTCTTTGTGTTCATCTAGATCGAGCGTGTGCGTTGTTGTGCGATCCTAACAACTGGTATCGATCCTAACAACTAAAACGAGAAAACAACTTTTCAGATCGAGTTAACGACCCTGTCTCAATGGGCAAAAAAAGTTCTTACGTTAACACCTATGGATTTTGAGTGCAAAATGGCCCGGAAGCGAAAGTGAAAAAAAGT
>NW_019270128.1:0-680 GCF_002738365.1 Cucurbita moschata
ACCATTTATATGTGTAAGATTCTTAAGCTTGAGCGTTTCCTTACAGATTCGTCGAAAAACATCGGAAGAAACAAAGGTTTTTCACGTAGCCATTCGGGTGCCTCCACGAGGGCCTTTTCGTAAGGGTTGAGGTTGTGAAGTCTTTTCTTTCCGAGTAAATGTTTTTTTTCTTCCATATTTTAAGCTTAGGACAATCTTACGTGGATATGGTATGATACTAACACGAGAAAACATCTTTTCAGATCGAGTTAACGACCCTGTCTCAATGGGCAAAAAAGTTCCTATGTTAACACCTATGGATTTTGAGTGCAAAATGGCCCGGAAGCGAAAGTGAAAAATATTCGTATTTTAACCATTTATATGTGTAAGATTCTTAAACTTGAGCGTTTCCTTACAGATTCGTCGAAAAACATCGAAAGAAACAAAGGTTTTTCACGTAGCCATTCGGGTGCCTCCACGAGGGCCTTTTCGTAAGGGTCTTGGTTGTGAAGTCTTTTCGACACGAGTAAATGTTTTTTTTCTTCCATATTTTATGCTTAGGACAATATTACGTGGATATGGCATGATACTAAAACGAGAAAACATCTTTTCAGATCGAGTTAACGACCCTGTCTCAATGGGCAAAAAAGTTCCTATGTTAACACCTATGGATTTTGAGTGCAAAATGGCCCGGAAGCGAA
>NW_019270128.1:998-1200 GCF_002738365.1 Cucurbita moschata
GATATGGCATGATACTAAAACGAGAAAACATGTTTTCAGATCGAGTTAACGACCCTGTCTCAATGGGCAAAAAAATTCCTATGTTAACACCTATGGATTTTGAGTGCAAAATGGCCCGGAAGCGAAAGTGAAAAATATTCGTATTTTAACCATTTATATGTGTAAGATTCTTAAGCTTGAGCGTTTCCTTACAGATTCGTCG
>NW_019270129.1:0-203 GCF_002738365.1 Cucurbita moschata
TCTTAAACTTGAGCGTTTCCTTACAGATTCGTCGAAAAACATCGAAAGAAACAAAGGTTTTTCACGTAGTGATTCAAGTGCCTCCACGAGGGTCTTTTCGTAAGGGTTGAGGTTGTGAACTCTTTTCGACACGAGTAAATGTTTTTTTTCTTCCATATTTTAAGCTTAGGACAATCTTTAGTGGATATGGTATGATACTAAAA
>NW_019270129.1:686-1199 GCF_002738365.1 Cucurbita moschata
CCTCCACGAGGGTCTTTTCGTAAGGGTTGAGGTTGTGAAGTCTTTTTTACACGAGTAAATGTTTTTTTTCTTCCATATTTTAAGCTTAGGACAATCTTTAGTGGATATGGTATGATACTAAAACGAGAAAACATCTTTTCAGATCGAGTTAACGACCCTGTCTCAATGGGCAAAAAAGTTCCTATGTTAACACCTTTGGATTTTGAGTGCAAAATGGCCCGGAAGCGAAAGTGAAAAATATTCGTATTTTAACCATTTATATGTGTAAGAGTCTTAAACTTGAGCGTTTCCTTACAGATTCGTCGAAAAACATCGAAAGAAACAAAGGTTTTTCACGTAGTGATTCAAGTGCCTCCACGAGGGTCTTTTCGTAAGGGTTGAGGTTCTGAACTCTTTTCGACACGAGTAAATGTTTTTTTTCTTCCATATTTTAAGCTTAGGACAATCTTTAGTGGATATGGTATGATACTAAAACGAGAAAACATCTTTTCAGATCGAGTTAACGACCCTGTC
>NW_019270130.1:0-1198 GCF_002738365.1 Cucurbita moschata
TACACTCCGATTCTTTGACATTCAAATTTAAATCATCAAGCCTATTCATTCGCAACGAAAGTTTGCGGAAACGTCGACCGTGACTCAGTTTTTTTAGCACGTACTTCAAACGATCCAGATTAGAGTTCGATTTTCATCTCTCTTTTACTATTCTATGCACTCCGTTTCTTCGAAATTCTATTCTAATTCAACATGCCTGATCATTATCGACAGGAATTTTGAAAGACGTCAACCGTGACTGCGTTTTTTTAGCATGTACTTCAAACGTCAAAGATTAGGGTTTCCGAATTAGGGTTTCGATTTTAAGCACTCTTTTACTGTTTTTTACACTCCGTTTCTTCGACATTCTATTTTAAATCATCAAGCCTAATAATTCTCAACGAAAAATTTCAAAAAACGTCGACCATGACTCAGTTTTTTTAGCATGTACTTCAAACGTCCCAGATTAATGTTCGATTTTAATCTCTCTTTTACTATTCTATGCACTCCGTTTCTTCGAAATTCTATTCTAATTCAACATGCCTGATCATTATCGACAGGAATTTTGAAAGACGTCAACCGTGACTGCGTTTTTTTAGCATGTACTTCAAACGTCAAAGATTAGGGTTTCCGAATTAGGGTTTCGATTTTAAGCACCTTTTATTATTTCATGGACACATCTTCTTAGAAATTGTATAATAATTCATTATGCCTGATCATTACCCAAAGAAATTTTGAAAAACGTTGACCGTGACTCGGTTTTTTTTTTATCATGTACTTCAAACGTCACAGATTAGGGTTTCCGAATTAGGGTTTCGATTTTAAGCACTCTTTTACTGTTTTTTACACTCCGTTTCTTCGACATTCTATTTTAAATCATCAAGCCTAATCATTCGCAACGAAAGTTTCAAAAACCTTCGACCGTGACTCAGTTTTTTTAGCACGTACTTCAAACGTCCCAGATTAGGATTCGATTTTAATCTCTCTTTTACTGTTCTATGCACCCCGTTTCTTCGAAATGCTATTCTAATTCAACATGCCTGATCATTACCCACAGAAATTTCGAAAAACGTTGACTGTGACACGGTTTTTTTATCATGTACTTCAAACGTCACAGATTAGGGTTTCCGAATTAGGGTTTCGATTTTAAGCACTCTTTTACTGTTTTTAACACTCCGTTTCTTCGACATTCTATTTTAAATCATCAAGCCTAATAATT
>NW_019270131.1:0-1198 GCF_002738365.1 Cucurbita moschata
ATGTAGTCTTTTTACTAAGATTGATTTAAAATCGGGTTATCATCAAATTCGCATGCATATTGGGAATGAGTGGAAAACAGCTTTTAAAACCAAGTATGGTCTTTATGAATGGTTGGTTATGCCTTTTTGATTAACTACTGCACCTAGTACATTCATGAGACTAATGAATCATGTCTTACGAGAATACTTAGGTAAGTTTGTGGTTGTTTATTTTGATGACATCCTTGTTTACTCTAAATCTTTAGATGATCATATTACCTATGTACGCAATGTTTTGACTACTTTAAGAAACGAATGTTTGTACGTAAATTTAAAGAAATGTAGCTTTTGCATGGAAAAAATTAACTTTCTTGGGTTTATAGTTTCATCTAATGGTGTTGAGGTTGATGAGGAGAAAATGAAGGCTATAAAAGATTGGCCCACACCGAAAGATGTAAGTGAGGTAAGAAGTTTTCATGGTCTTGCAAGTTTCTACCGTAGGTTCATTAAGAATTTTAGTACAATTGCTTCACCCTTGAATGAACTTGTTAAAAAAAAATGTATCCTTTATGTGAGAAAAAGATCAAGAACTTGCTTTTAATACTTTGAAAGAAAAATTGAGTTTTGCTCCTTTGATTGCATTACCTTATTTTGAGTCTACTTTTGAAATTGAATGTGATGCTAGAGGAGTAGGGATAGGTGCTGTATTAATGCAAAATCAAAGACCTTTAATGTTCTTTAGTGAGAAGTTGACTGGTGCATCTTTGAGGTATCCAACTTATGACAAGGAGCTTTATGCTTTGGTTCGTGCATTGCAAACCTGGCAACATTATCTTTGGCCTAAGGAGTTCATTATTCATACGGATCATGAAAGCTTAAAGCATTTGAGAGTACAAAATAAACTCAACAGACGACATGCTAAGTGGTTAGAATTTATTGAAACATTCCCATATGTCATAAAATATAAACAAGGTAAGGAGAACATTGTAGCAGATGCTTTATCACGAAGGTATGTCCTCCTCTATACTTTGAATGCTAGGTTGTTGGATTTTGAACACAAAGGATTTGTATCAACATGACATGTTCTTTGCGCCTTTTGTTGAATCTTGTGAAAAAGGACTCATTGTGGATAATTACTTGTTGTTAGATGGATTTTTGTTCCGAAAAGGCAAACTTTGCATACCATCTTGTTCCATCCGTGAGCTACTTGTGAGGGAAG
>NW_019270132.1:0-1198 GCF_002738365.1 Cucurbita moschata
AGATTATAAGCTTCAATGATACAAAATTAATTAATTAAACTCTTTAATTAATCAATTTCCATTCATTAACTATAAGTCACTCCACTATAGACCTAGAGTTGCACCCTTATGCACTGTAGGATAAGTTATGTTCATTGATATAACCATTACAAGCAAGTCGATCCTTCACGAGTTGTTCATAATTACAGCTGGGTCAAAAGTCCGTTTTACCCTTGTAATTACATCTTTGAATTTGTCTTAGCATATATGCTTACTTCAAGTTATTGAAGTGTCGTAAACTAACTTTACTATTCTTCCATAATCTCAAAATTTGTTTAATAGGCAATTTTTAAAGCAATCATGTACACTATACAATCCCTATTAAATATCATAACAAGAGTTTGATAATAGCTTATAATTCTTTTTTTTAATACGTGAGACTATACTTAATATAGTCTTGTTTTCTCCTCTTACCTCACAATTTTACAAAATTGTACTTAATATAGTCTTGTTTTCTCCTCTTATCTCACAATTTTACAAAATTGTATTAGGTTTAGAGTTGGAAATCAATTCCACTTTCTATCAAGTAATTTTAGTACACAATATTCTCATACTATTCATTATGATTTGATCATAATGTCTTGATAGATTTACCAAAATGGATTTCAACTTTAGTCTAATTTTTCTGGAACTTTTCAAAAAAAAAAAAATAATAATAATAAATAAATAAAGTAAGTTACATTTGGTAAAGATACTTATATATTAAATAATCATCAATCAAATCAATAAAATGTTAACAATATTCTTTGGATTTTGCATTCAGCAAACCACTTGAGTCAGAATGCATGAGCTCAAAATTCTCTTTGGTCTTGTAGCCTTATTCAATAAAAGCCCAATGATTATCTTGCATCAAAAGCCAGATCCATAGACATGTAATGTAATAACTCCAACATTTAGAGAATTACCTTTTACTAGTCTTTTCATTGTATTCAATTTGATGTTAATGCTAAAGACAAGTATCATTCTTTAGGAGAAAACAATTTGTCTTTTTATCCTTGATTCTTTAATCATGAATATCTCAATATTTCGTAATATAGTAAGTGTTAACGTTTTAACATATATTAATTTTACTAGCTGAACATATTTTCAAACAATCTTGAAAATATAAACTTTAATAGTTCAAAGAAACTCCTATATGAACTACTTAATAATTAAGTTT